>NC_051076.1:27985118-28002618 GCF_004664715.2 Peromyscus leucopus
AAGAGGGTTGCGGTGGGCGTCTCCCGCGGCAGCAGAGGGAATGGAATGGGCCCGAAAGGGCTGGCGGGCGCGAGGGCTGGGCGAAGAGTTCCGGGGGTCGGGTGGGGGTGGCCCAAGTCCTGTGTTGGCAAAAGAATGGCACCGGACAGGCAGGCAGGCTGACCGGCTGGCAGGCCGGGCTGCCGGGGCGCTCAGGAGCGGCGGCTTCACTTGCTCCTGCACGCTCCCCATCCGCTCTCCTCCAGGAGTTGGTGGCAGCTGAGAGGAGGGCGCTCGTCTAGGCACAGGTGTGGCCACGAGGGTTGGGGGTGGGAGGGGAGCGCTGGAGGGCTTGTGCAAGGAGGGGGCGAGCTGCGATTTCTCTCTCTCTCCGGGTGGGGTGGCCAAAAGATGAGCCTGTCAGGAGTGGGATTCGAACCCAGCCTCCAGGGGAGACTGCGACCTGAACGCAGCGCCTTAGACCGCTCGGCCATCCTGACGGCGGGTCTGTTCGCGAAACCGCTCGCCCGGCTGGCAGCCGGCGCCCACGCGCGCGCCGAGCGGACCCGGAGCGACGGGGCGCCCGGGCACGTGTCTGCGGTCCGGGTGCTGAGGCTGCGGGCCTCGCCCGGGGTTCGTGGAGACGCTCCTAGGCGCCAAAGTCGCTGCAGGTCCCGGGGGTGCGGTGGGGGTGCGTCCGGGCCAGCAGCCCAGCCGCAGCGGGGCCGCGTGGGTGTGGGCGCAGCCTCTCCTGTTGGCGTGGGCGAGGGCGGCAGAAAGCTGTCACCTGGGAGAGCCCCGCTCAACAGCCCGGGCGGCGAGGCGGCGATCGCCCAGGGTTGCGGGTTCGGGTCCCGGTGCGAGGGCCGTTGTGGCGGCGTCCCGGGAACTTTGGGTTTGTGTGCGGAGGTCGGCCGTGGTGGGAGGGAGAGCTCAGGACCTGTCTGGAGCGACAGAGAGGGCCCAGCGTGGCGATGGGAACGTCGTCGCGGTCCTCCCCGTTAGTATAGTGGTGAGTATCCCCGCCTGTCACGCGGGAGACCGGGGTTCGATTCCCCGACGAGGAGACGCGCCATCTTTTTAGCCAGACCGTCGCCCACGGCCGCGCTGGCCCTTGGTCCCCTTCCGAGCGCCGGGATCCGACCGCCCATGTCCCGGCCGGCGCACCCGTCTGCGGACCCCGGGGCCCCTCGCCTGGCACCTGGCACCTGGCCCAGCCCTTGGACGTCTGGGATCGGGTCGCCCTCCCGACCAGGCGACGGGTGTCAGAGCCGCCCGGGTGCGACTCTGGTGCCCTGAGCCCACGCTGCGCCAGGCGAGTCTTGGTGGGGACCCGGCCCGAGCGCTCGCGGACGCTCGCTCTTCCCCGAGGCCCTGGCGGCGCGCCGGGTTGCTGCTGCAGTCAGGTGGCGGCGAGAGCGCCCACCAGGGCCCGGCGTGTGCGTGCGGGAGGCGCGGCGGGGACGGCGGGGAACAGCGCGGAGCGGCGGAGCCCCGGTTGGCGGTGGCTCGGGCGCCGGCGTTGGCTTTGACGTCGGGGCGGTCCCCGAGTGGTAGGCCACGTCGCCGTCGCCGCTGTGCACTGTCCGGTGTCAGTCCCCGGCGTCGTGTGGGTGCCGTCCCGGCGGTGCGGCGTTGGTGGTATAGTGGTGAGCATAGCTGCCTTCCAGCAGTTGACCCGGGTTCGATTCCCGGCGAACGCAAGCTGCCGGTGTTTTGCCAAGGTCCAGGGCGGAGGCTGGCCCTGTCTGGCACCCCTCTCAGGTCGTCCGGTGACCGCGCGACCGTCGATCCCTGGACTGAGCGAAGGAAAGGAGGAGGCAGGGGGACCGAGACGTTTTGAGGGTGTGTCTAGCGGGAGGAGAACCGCCAGGGCCAGTCGTCTAATCCGGGGGGAGGCGCCGAGCTTGGCGGAGAATCGCCAGAGGGCAGCCGGGGGCGGGCATCTGGCAGGGCAGGAGTAGGCGCAGGTGCCCGCGAGCCCCGAACGGCATCCTGGTAAGGCCGGTAAATGCAGGGTCATCGGCTCTCGCGCCGGGCAGGCCGGCATTGTGTCCCAGAGGCTGGCTGTCATCCTGGCTCCGGGATGCGAGTGTCGGGACCTTCAGGCGACTGCGACGCTCCCTGGTGGTCTAGTGGTTAGGATTCGGCGCTCTCACCGCCGCGGCCCGGGTTCGATTCCCGGTCAGGGAAGCCTTTCTTCTTTCTCTCGGCACCCTCGCCTCCTCCCCCAAGCCCTCTCTGTCCTCTTGCCATCTCACGCGGGATCCTTGGCGCCAACAAATCACACGCCTCCCTTTTGTTCAGGGCCATCGCGCCTCTGCTCTCCCCTGCCGCTCTCACGCCCCCACCCATCACAACAGAGCCCGCTCCCTGTCTGCACAGCTCTCCCATTGCCTCGCTCTCCACTGCCGACCACCGTCTCTCACACAAGACGCCAACTCTGCGCCTGGACAGCTCAGCCTGGCTGCTTCCCGTCCCGCCCAGCTTACACACCGCCACCACCACGCGGGCACACACACGCACCGCGCAGCCCTCGAGCACACGCTTCCGAGCCACTCCTGGACCCCACAGAGTCTCCACCTCACTCCCCCGCCTGCTCTGAGATCCAGAAGAAGCCCCAGCTGCCCCGCCTGCCTCACCTGCCTCATCACAGGCTCCCTGTGAGCTTTACCCTGCTCTTCACAACTCAAAGACCGCTTCAAACAAATGGAACCATTTTTGTTTTTCCGGTGAGTGTGTGTGTGTGTGTGTGTGTGTGTGTGTGTGTGTTTGTGTGCCTGTGTGCGTGTGTGCGTGCGTGTGTGTGTGTGTGTGTGTGTGTGTGTATGTGTGTGTGTGTGTGTGTGTTGGTGTTGGTGTGTTGTGTGTATGTTATATTTTTATGTATATCTTGAAAGACTCCAGGGTGGTGTTGGAAGGGATGGGAGGGACAGGACCCTCGGTGTGTCGTGGGGTTGCCCTGGGGAGGTGTTATTGAGGGGCAGACGGCCGGTCCAGGCGAAAAGCATCCGGTGTGGTCACCTTACTCAGCTCCGCCGCCGGGGCGGGCAGTGCGTGTCCCCACCCCGGTTTCCTCGAAAGCCCCTTGAGCGTCTAAGGAGAGCTGAGGCCAAGTCTGGCGTTTGCAACGCGCCCGTTTCTCCGGCTCCTTGGAGACCGGGGCCCCTGCATGGGTGTGGGGAAGAGGTGCAGGCGCAGGTGTGAGTCGGAAAACTGGAGCGGAACGTCGGTCCACCTGTTGGGTCCAGCGACGGGTGGGTCCCCTCGGTCCTGACCGTGCCAGCAAGTCCGAGGCCCATAGTCAGATCCTTGAGTGCTCACGGCTGGATTGAGCTCCGCCCGGATGGCAGGCATAGTGGGAGACGCCAGTAGATCCTGGGGGAGCCCAGACAGAGCCTGTTGCCCACCGGACTCCAGCCCTCCCCTGTCCCAGAAGCCCTCCCAGTCACGGGCGCCTGGAGACACCAGTGTGAAGCGGCATCTGGGAAGGGTCTCTCCGGCCGCCCCCTGTCCACCCGTGGGACTCGGAGAGAAGGCCTGGGGGGACAGGCGCGGGGAGGGAAGGCAGGTACCGGGCAATCCTTCGCTAGCTGTCCGTGGAATGCCAACCGCAGGGATGCAGAGATGACCGGCTCTGTGCTAGCTGGCTTTGGGCAACGCGACACCTCTGGGAAGAGGGACTGTAGCGTGAGAAAACGTCTCTATAGCGTGTGCCTGCCATGAGTGATGGATGTGGGACAGCCCAGAGGCATGGGAAGTAGGCATGGTGTTGGGGTGCAGGGAAGGGAGCGGGCACAGGATGTGGGAGTGGCGAGTTGTGGCCAGGGGCCGTCCCACCCCTGGGCAGGCAATCCTGAGCTGTGTAGGACAGCTGGCTGAGCAAGCAGGTAGGGAGCACTCTCCCACAGACACCTGCTACAGCAGTTCCTGCCTCCAGGATCCTACCCTGGCTTCCCTCTGGGGGGGACTTGGGAGCCTTAGGGTGAAACGAACGCTTCTCCGCCCAAGTGGCTTTGGGTCACGGTGTTTGATCGCAATAATACAAACCCTAACTCCGGAGGAACCTGGTTCCTGGATGGAGTCTTGCTGTGACAGACCCCATCACCTGGCCTTCCCCAGGATTGGGAAAGGCCCTTGAACTGTGGGCAGGCGGGCAAAGCGGCTGCCTGCTCCAAGCTGTCTGTGCTCCTCTGGGACATCTTGGAAGGGAATGTCAGCTCCCCTGGAGCTGAGAAGCCAGGGGCGATTAAGAAGACAGCAGCGTCCCCGCGGAGGTGAAACCTCCCCACACCCCTACCCTCCTCCGAGGGCGGGGACTTCCTGAAGGTCAGCATGCAGAGGCTGAACCCCATGGCAGCCAGCCAATTTGAAAACGTGTAGGACTCGCCTATGTGGTGATGGCATTGAAGGTGTGGAAGGATGGATCCCAGGGAGCAGCGGAGGCTTGGGGGTGGGCGGTGGCCCTGGAGTGCCCAGGGAGAGGCTGAGAGGGCACATGAGCAAAGGTGCAACCTCGGGTGAACCCCACTGCGACCGGAAGGGGTGGAACGTGGGGAACAGCCGAGGCCTGGCATTTCCACATGGCATGCTCAGAGAGCCCCCGAAGAGAGCCCAGCAGAGGCAGGCGGTCGCCGGCGAAGGCGGGGGACTTGGAGAGGCAGGTACTCCGGACAACTACGAAAGGGGAGCAGTGGCCTCAGAGTGGAGCCCATCTAGGCCTGGGAGAGCAGCTGCGGGTGCTGTGAATGGCAGAGCTGAGGGAGGGTGACTGTCCTTCCCCTCTGGACCCACAAGAGAGCCAGTGAACAGGAGAGGCCAGACGCTGGGCTTGTGACAGTGTTGGACTTCGGTTTTGCTTTCCTAGGATAATGATCGTGCCCGGATTCTTTCTTCTCCGTGCACAAGTGCCTTTAAATTCGAACAAAACAAAACAAGGAAAAAAAATCAAAACAAAGCAATAACAACAACCAAACTCTGTGTGTTTTAAGAACACTGAACTTTGAATCTCTGACTTGAAAAAGACTGTGGCACCTCTGAAGTTCTTGTTTGTGGCATATTTGCTGTAGATGTGTTCCATTCGATTATGATGTGGAATGTTTGCTTAATGATGCAAAGAAGGATGGCACTCTTTGATGTTGCATTTGTCTAACTCTGTGAAGCTGTGTTATTTTGACTGCCTCAAACATCTTCTTGGTCAAAGAAAGGGCTGAACGGCCAATAGTTAGGATGGAGAGAGCTGAGCAGGGCTGCCAGGCAGGGGGAATAAATAGGAGCAGAAGTAAGGAGCGTATCGAGAAAAGGAGAGGGAAAGAGGATTCCAGAGGCCAGCCACACAACCATTCAGCCAGCCTCTCAATCAAAGCAAAGAAAAGCATACAGGATAGAGAAAGGTAAAAGTTCGGGGGGGGGGGCAAAATTAAATGGGATAATTAAAGTGAAGGAAAGATGGAAAGAAAAGAGCCAAGCTAATCCCGGGCATTTATAAGTAAGAATAAGTCTCTGTGTATTTCTTTGAGTGCTGGGTGGCGGGCTCCCAAGAGTAAAATATTATGAAAACAAACAAACAAACAAAAACCAAAACCATGACAGTTCTTGATGTTTTACATTGTGGTGTTGAGATTAAAATGAGCTCTGAGGGATAAACAAGAAAGGAAAGGTTATGGCTCAATAAGGGACCTGGTTGTGTGTCAGGTTGAAAAGGGTCAACGATGCTGGTTGGTTCTGGTGAACTTGACAACAACCTGGACTCCTCTGAGAAGAGCGAATGGGAATCGAGAAGAGTCTTCCCTGAGCCGGGCCTTCAGCCCGGTTTGTAGGTTATTGTTTGATTCACGACGGATGTGGGAGGGCACGTGAAGAGAGGAGGTGGGTGAGTGGGCAGTGCCAATCCCTGGGCAGATGGTCCTGTGTGGGATAAGAGAGCAGGCTGAGCAAGCCGGTAGGCAGCCCTCATGCAGGTCCTCTGCATCACTTCCTGCCTCTAGGTCTCTCCCCTCACCACACCACCCCCAAGACCCGACTCTGACCATTAAGCCCCATAAACCCAGCCCTCCCCACCTCCCCCACCCATTCACCCTTCCACCACTGTGGTGTTAAGCAGTTGAAAGAAGAAATCAAACCTTCTCACCCCAAGGTTGCTTTCAGTCACACATTTGATCACAACAGTAACAACCTCAACTAAAAACATGATCCTGGTCCCTACTCAGAACGAAAGGGGCAGGAGCCCCAGGAGATGGTTCTAGGAGCCTGCTGGCAGATATTGGGCTGCTTCTGTTCCTGCTCATTTCCAACTCCCTCGCATTCCAACATCCCTGAGCATTACCAGCAGCAGAAGAAGAAGAAGCAGAAGCAGAAGCAGAAGCAGAAGCAGCAGAAGAAGAAGAATAAGAAGAAGAAGAAGAGGAAGAAGAAGAAGAAGAAGAAGAAGAAGAAGAAGAAGAAGAAGAAGAAGAAGGATTAGAATAGGTAGGAGGAGGAGAAGGAAGAGGAGGGAGAGGAAAGGGAGAAGTACAATGAGAAACATATTCGTAGTATTTGTAGTAGCAGTGGAAGTGAAAGAAGGGGAATTAGTAGAGAAGAAGGAAGAGGAGGAGGGGGAGGAGAAGAAGAATGAGAAAAGGAGGAAGAGGAAGAGAAGATGAAGGAGAAGAAGGAGAGGAAGAAGAAGAGGAAAAAGAAGAAGCAGTAGTAGCAGCCTCAGGAGTGACCATCATCATTGCCAGGGTAACAACTGCATGTCCTAGTCCCAACATTCGGTCTCTCCTGCTCTTGATATGAGACCTAGTTTCAGCTCTGATTGCAGACCAAAGTCGAGTGAGGAGCCCCACTTGGTTCTGTTTCTGCACTCTCTTTACTAAAAAGCTGGGGGAGTCCCGACCACTCCCACTGGCCTCTGTTGAAGACAGAGAGCAGGCAGGTCAGGGACTTAACAGGCAGCAGAGGCCAGCCAGTTGCCTGTGGGTTAGACAGGACCTTTCTCTGGCCAGTGTGCTGTGGATGGGTCCGGTGCCAGATGGGTGAAGGCTTTCCTTGGTGGAAGCCACCGCCTTCCGGAGCCAGTCAGTCAGGCGGGTTGGCGATTATGCCCGGCACACAAGCCTGCCTATCATCATCCTGGACTAGCCCAGGTCTCAGAAAACCAGGGAGCAGTGCTCTGATCTGCCAGCATGGACTTTTGGATGGCACAGAGCGAATTCAGATTGAGTTGTCTGTGTTTGTGCCTGGATGTCGGGTGGTGTTTGAAGTTCGTGTGTACTACTAAGTCCTCTGCCTCCAGACAGCACTTGCAATGACCTGGCTGCCCCTGTGGCCCCAGTACTCAGAACCTGTTACTCCATTTTCACAGTGACCCCTACCCAACAGGAAACAACGCGACCACCTAATGCTCCCCAACAGAATTTTGTGTGTGTTCACAAGATGATTTTTCTCTAGGTACTATGTGACAGGTGAAGTTAATTATATAATATGAATCAAGAACTGTATCAAATGTGGAAATAAAAATGTAAAAGACAAAAAAGTTAAGCATGAAGTGTAATGTTGTTTTGATTGAAAATGCAGAAGCAATAAGGCTAAAAACTAGAAATATTAAGTTATGGTTAGGATGAGAGTTGAGGCTGACAACGTTTTGAGACAATGAAGTAAGTCCTGAGTAAAAAAGGAACTGGGATGTGCCTCAATGGCACACCTTGTCTAGCATTCCAAAGAAAAAGGAGCAGGGACTGGCGTGAGAGGCAGGTGAGTGGAGAGAGTCAGTTAGGGTGCATATAAAGTTTGATATTTATGTCTAGACAGGAAGAGAAAAGATAACTGAAAGCAGCAAATTGCCAACCTGACAGGGATAATGAATGTATCCAAGTAAAAAAAAACAACAGCTTGTCAGAAGTGGGATTCGAACCCACGCCTCCAGGAGAGACTGCGACCTTAACGCAGCGCCTTAGACCGCTCGGCCATCCTGACATGGTGAATGATGCACCATTCCCTCACCTCCCTGATATGTGGATTCCATCCGTGTGTCCACTTGAGTAGATGTGATGGGGTTCCAGGGCTCCTGGCTGATTAGGTGCTCAGTCCTCTAAAAACTGACTGTCCTTCATGTTTTGAATATCTGCTCATCTATTTCATTTCACCTTATTTAAAGGTTTACTTTTGTTGCTATGAGTCAGTGACAGTCCCTGGATGCCAGACTCCAAAGCAGATGACAACGAAGACGGAGTCCCTGAAAGAACTCCTTTGGGGCCCTTTGGGTGTTTGGAATGAAGAAGGTTGTGGTCCTGCCGAGCCCGGAACTGAAGAATTCTGTGGTTTATGAACAAGAGACCCGAGCCAGCAAGGTGAAACCTTAGCTGTGCGGGAACTATCCTTGATGGCATTCCACTGGAGCTGAGAAGCCAGTGGTGATTAAGAAGTCAGCAGCGTCAGAATTCTTGATTAATTTTTTTCACGGTTTTGGAGATTTTAATCTAATATCATGAACTAAAATGTTTCCATCCACTATTTCTCAAGCATCCACAACAGTCTGTGTTTCTTTTCTTTTGTTTTTAAATTTTTTAGAGTTTATTTATTATGTTCTGCACAGTGTTCTGCCTGAATGTATGTTTCCCCATCAAAAGAGGGTCCCATATTTTGTTGTGAATTACAATGTAGTTGCTGGGATTTGAACTCAGGTCCTCTGGAGAGTTGCCAGTACTCTTTACCTCTGAGCCATCTGCCCTCTCCTCAAACAGTATTTTGTGAGTGCTCTGAATTATGCTTTGTTTGTTCTGAGTTTTTGTTTTGTTTGTTTTTCTTGTTATTTGTTTATTTGTTTGTTTGTTTGTTTTGTGGTGTCCCGCTCTAGCCCAGTTCTGGTCTCAGGATTGAGCTGTGAATTTGTTGAAAATGAAGAGTCTGTCCTCTGATTGTCTTTCATACACATGGACCACAATACCTCAAGCTGTCTTATTAATAATGTATTTATAAATATTTATTTATTTATAATGGATCAATCATGCAGTTTCAATCATTTCTTTAATCGTTTTCCAGGTCATTACCATTTACTCATTTTAGTTTCTTTTCCTCTTTCCCAGTCCCTTGTCGTCATTAATTTACCCTTTTCCTGTATCTTAGCATGAATTTTATATTTCAAGCCAAATGGTTATATCTAGCCAGGCACATCCTGTTTGCACTGTGCCCAGGCTGCCTGCAAACATGCCGTTACACAATGAAAGACATTCAGACCCTCCTGTTAGTCCTTAACAATATGGTGCTTTTATATTCTTGTAGTTAGCAGAGAGTATGATCCCATACCTAGAATAATACTTTTCAGGTGTAAGTCAATTTCTACATGGTCTGTATATCACGTTTATGTGAGCTGCAGTTATAATCCTGTTCTTTATACAGTCTCGGAATGCTAATGACTAATACCTCACTTTTAACTGTTGGGACAAAGTTTCTATTCTTCCTGGCAGTGTCTACTTTCACTTTTACTTCCAAGGGGATGGGAGATTTAGATTCTTTTGTTGATATTTTGGTATCAGAAAAATGTCTGACCTGTCTTTCAAGCCCTGGCACCAAAGTGATGTCTGACCTTTCAATGACCTTTATCTTTTCCTTATATGTTCTATAAGTTCTTAATGTCACCTTTTAGGAAACCAGGTCCTAAGTTCTTGGGATATGGTTCTGTCTGTCTGTCTGTCTCTCTGCCCCTCCCCTCTTTTAGAACAGTTAAGTAAGTCAGAATTCTTAACCTTAGTGAGTTCCTCCTGCTTACTCATGATGACTGCAAAGGTAGCAGGGATAACTTGAGGAACTGGTTTCTGTGATAGATTGCAAAGAGGTTTAATTTCCTTGTAGAAACTTTAGAATAATTCTCAGCTTTTGTTCCCAGTGAACTCAGCCAGAATCACAACTGACAAAGCCAAACTAAGAATTACCATAGGAATAGGCCTAGTGAAAGTTAGAAAGGTCTGAAGCTCATGAGCTCCCTAGAACCGGGGCAGAGGTCTGCAGTAGTGCTTCCCACGAGGTCCTTGCCAGGTCAGCAGAATTCTCCAAAGGGCCTTGCCATAAGGAGCTCCATTTGCCAAATGTTTCTGGGCCATCCCAGGAGGATACTGCATGGCTTGCAAAAGTTTTATTGCTATATTTTCATTCTAGTATCTTAAAAAACAACCTTTTCTAATTAAAAAATAAAATAGAACTACTTTGGTATTCTTATGAGTCAGAAACATGTCTAATCCCAGGATAATAATTTCAAAAAGAAAACTCTTTCTCAAGGACAACCACACTCTTAGATGCATTCCATAATTTTCTGGCTACTTATGAAGTACTTCCAGCAACGAAAGAAGATTTCATATTCCACTGTAGTGATACTTTGCCTCTACTATTGATATTGTTCATTTTATGTTACCCCGACACTTAAACACTTGTAGATCACAGACATCAAGCTAAATTAGTAGATACATATAATAGTAAGATATTTACTTATGTAAGGAGTACTTAAATGCAAAAATAGTAAGTATGTAGACAGAGAAGAGAGTTTTACAAAACTTTGTACAAGCTGGGTGTGGTGGCGCCTACCTGCAGTTCCAATTCATGGAAAGCAAATGAAAGAGGAGAGTCAGAGTTTAAAATCATCTGTAGCTATTAAGGGGAACTTGTTCAATATAAGACAGTCTAAAATCATTTAACTGCTTGATTGATTAATGTATGTCCATAGGCTGGAGAGCTGACTCAGTGGTTGAGAGCACTAGCTCCTTTTTCAATGAACCGTGGAATCTGGCATCAATGTGGGGGGCTCACAGCTCACTGGAACTAAACTTCCTAGGGATATGATGCCCACTCTGGACTCCATTTGGTGCACATGCATGCAGAAAAAAAAAAAAAACAACCAAACACGAAAAAATAAACATAAGGTATTTATTAAAGTGTATCAGACAGTATATTTAGGACTGTACATTATTATCTATTTTTATTTCTTTTGTGGTTCCGAGTCTGACATCCAGGGACTGTCACTGACTCATCAACAAACATAAACCTTAAATAAGATGAAATGAGATAGTTGAGCAGATATTTAAAACATGAAGGACAGTCAGATTTAGACGACTGAGTGCCTAATCTGCCAGGAGCCCTGGGACCTCATCACATCTACTCAAGTGGACACAAGGAAGGAATACATATGTCAGGATGGCCGAGCGGTCTAAGGCGCTGCGTTAAGGTCGCAGTCTCCCCTGGAGGCGTGGGTTCGAATCCCACTTCTGACAAGCTCTTTTCTTGGATACATTCATTATCCCTGTCAGGTTGGCAATTTGCTGCTTTCAGTTATCTTTTTTCTTCCTGTCTAGACATAAATATCAAACTTTATATGCACTCGAACCGACTCTCCCCCCCCCCCCCGGCCGCCCTCACCCCAGTCTCTGCTCCTTTTTCTTTGGAATGCTAGGCAAGGTGTGCCATTGAGGCACATCCCAGGTCCTTTTTCACTCAAGCCTTACTTCATTGTCTCTAAATGTTGTCAGCCTCACCCCTCACACGGACAGGATTGAGAGATTGATAGCTCTTATGCACTGTAAGTTAATATTTCTAGTTTTTCTCCTTATTGCTTCTGCATTTTCGATCAAAAGAACACTTCATGCTTAACTTTTTTTTTTTTTTTTTGCCTTTTACAATTTTATTGCCACATTTGATACAGTGCTTTATTCGGATTATATAATTAACTTCCCCTGTCAGTGCCTGGAGAAAAACCATCTCGTGAACACACACAAAATTCTGTTGGGGAGCATTAGGTGGTCGCGTTGCTTCCTGTTGGGGAGAGGTCACTGTAAAATGGAGTAACAGTGCCATCTCTGAGACCTGGAGCCCGTGAGTTCTGAAAGCAGAGGACTTGGTGCCCACGAACTTCCAACACCCCCCGACATCCAGACATGTTCGCCCAGGCCTGGGGCACACCCCCTCGTGCCCATTCCATTTCTCCAACTCTTGCGGGAAACACCCACCCCGCCCATCTTGCTGGGCTGTGTTCCTGGAGGCGTCTTCTCTGCCAGTGGCCTTTCCCTGTGTAACCTGCCAGACGCTTGGTGCAGGCACAGCAACCCGCCCGCCTACCCGCCCCAAACATTCGCTAACCTGCAGGAGGTGCCCAAGGAAACGCAGTCTGGGTGTGGCCTGATTAAATCCACCAGCCCTAATCCCTGGCCTCGTTGAAAGTACCAGAACCCAACCTCGAACCGGCTCTCTTCCTGCCCCGGCTTCACATACGATTGAAAACCGCAGTGGCTGTGGAGAAGGAGGGAGCAGCTGAGCAGGGCGAGGATTGACGCGCGGCCTACAAGCATTGGACAGAAGGAGTTCACTCCCAAAGCCTCAGTCTGCACCTGGGATTCTCCTCTTCCTCGCGTTCTGCTGCAGGGTCCAACGGCCCAGGGCCCAGGATATATCAGGCAGATGGCGAAACCCAACGGCTCCGACTCTTAAGTCTTCCTCTGGGCCAGAACCTACACATACCTTTGGCCTTTTGCTGTGACTTTGGCCCTACAGTCTAGTCCTCCCTCCCGTGTGAGCTCTCTCTCTCTCTCTCTCTCTCTCTCTCTCTCTCTCTCTCTCTCTCTCTCTCTCTCTCTCTCTCCTCTCTCTCTCTCTCACACACACACACACACACACACACACACACACACACACCACACTCGGGAGCCAATGCACAAGCCAGAGAGGGACACACATGCACAACTCAATCGACGATCCTCCTATGACACCCGACAGCCCTTGCTCACAGGTCAAGCACTGAACCCTGGCGCTCCAAGGCTCCATGACGTAGCCTCCACCAGGCTGCTCATGAGCAGGTCGTCTTAGCCGGGCATCCTCACAAGCCCGGGGCGATGTATCCGTCAGGCTGACAGCCCTCTCCAGCGAGCTCACTGGGCAAAAAGACACTGCACCTCATACTGTCTCCACCTCCCCACTGCTGGACCCTGTGTCCCTTCGATCGGTCGGACACCTCCTTTGCGCTTCACTGCGGTGGGAAGAGGCGAAGGAAAGCCTTCATCTGACCATTAGACCACAGGAGAACACTGGGCAACGATCTTTGGCCTTTTGCTGTGACTTTGGCCCTACAGTCTAGTCCTCCCTCCCGGGTTTCAACGGGACCGTTCAGAACCCACAGGCCTGGATAGCCTCTGGAAACCGAAGGTCTCTGATCTGCCTGTTCTCCCTCTTGAACAAGGGGAGAAGGAGCCATCTGGACCAAAACAGCTTTTTTATAAAGAGAGCTCGTGAGAACAGGGTGAGGCTATACAGTTGATTTTTTTTTTTTTTTAATGGCAAACACAACTCAAATGTTTGGTGCTGGTGATGTATGGGGATGTCGGGATGAGAGAGGGTTGGAAATAAACATGAGCAGCAGCGCCCCATCTCCGCCAGCAGGCTACTAGACAATCTCAGAGAGCTCCAGTACACTTATTTCTGAGTAGAGACCACGATCAAGTCTTGGTGTTGCTGATGTTGTGATCAAAAACTCAGTGACAAAAAGCAACCTAGGGATGAGAAGAGTTTATTTCTTCTTGCAACTTCTAAGTGCCAAACGGTGGAAGTGGGGATGTGTGGGTAAGGTTGGAGGTTGGGGTGAGAGCACATAATCCTAACCATTACAACACAGGAGAACATTGGGCAAACACCACAGACCCAGCAGTCAAAGTTCTCACACTCACGGATAGACCCTTTCCAAATTCGGAATCACACTGCTGTCAACCTGTGCCCAGGACTGGGAGGGCTTCAGGGAGAAGGGAGGGCTGGAGTCCAGTGGGGAACAGGCTCTGTCTGGGTTCCCCCAGGATCTGCTGGCATCTCCCACTATGCCTAGGATGGGGCTGAGCACATTCCAGCCGTGAGCACTCAAGGATCTGACTCTGGGCCTGGACTTGCTGGCACCTTCAGGACTGAGGGGACCCACCCGGCGCTGGACCCAACAGGTGGACCGACATTCCGCTCCAGTTTTCCGACTCACACCTGCGCCTGCACCTCTTCCCCACACCCATGCGCCCTGGAACCCAAGAGGCTGGAGAATCAAGGGCATTGCCAATTCCAGACTTGGCCTCAGCTCTGCCTAGACGCTCTAGGGGCTTCCAAGGACCCAGGGCTGGGGACTCGAACTGCCGACTACGGGGGCATTGGCTTTGAGTAAGGTAACCTCACCAGATGCTATTCGCTTGGACCCGTTCCTCTGCGGCGTACTAACTCCACTAACTCCACGACAACCCCACGACACAAAGCACGTCCTGTTCCTCCGCAATCCATCCCAACACCACCCTGAAGTTTTCAAAGATATACATAAATATATAACATACAAACAAACACACAAACACACACACACACACACACACACACACACACACACACACACACACACTGAAAAAATGGCTGCATTTGTTTGAAGCGGACGTTGAGTTGTGAAGAGCAGAGAAAGTCCACAGGGAGCCTGTGAGGAGGCAGGTGAGGCAGGCGGGGCAGCTGGGCCTTCTTCTGGATCTCAGAGCAGGCGGGGGAGTGAGGTGGAGACTCTGTGGGGTCCATGAGTGGCTCGGAAGCGTGTGCTCGAGGGCTGCGCGGTGTGTGTGTGTGCCCGCGTGGTGGTGGCGGTGTGTGAGCTGGGCAGGACGGGAAGCAGCCAAGTTGAGCTGTCCAGGCGCAGAGTTGGCGTCTTGTGTGAGACACGGTGGGCGGCAGTGGAGAGCGAGGCAATGGGAGAGCTGTGCAGACAGGGAGCGGGCTCTGTTGTGATGGGTGGGGGCGTGAGAGCAGCAGGAGCGAGCAGAGGCGCGATGGCCCTGATAAAAAGGATGCGTGTGATTTGTTGGCGCCAAGAATGCCGCGTGAGTTGGCAAAGGAGAGAGAGGGCTTGGAGGAGAAAGCGAGGGTCCAAAGAAAAAGGAGAAAGGCTTCCCTGACCGGGAATCGAACCCGGGCCGCGGCGGTGAGAGCGCCGAATCCTAACCACTAGACCACCAGGGAGCGTCGCAGTCGCCCGACGGTCCCGACACTCGACTCCCGGTGCCAGGATGACAGCCAGCCTCTAGGCCACAATTTCGGCCCGCCCGGCGGGAGAGCCGATGACCCCGCATTTACCGACCCTTACCAGGATGCCGTTAAGGTTCGCGGGCACCTGCGCCTACTCCTGCCCTGCCAGCGGCCCGCCCCCGGCTGCCCTCTGGCGATTCTCCGCCAAGATCCGGGCCTCCTCGAGGATTAGACGCTGGGCCCTGGCGGTTCTCCTCGCGCTAGACACACCCTCAAAACGTCTCGGCCCCCCTGCCTCCTCCTTTCCTTCGCTCAGTTCAGCGATCGGTCGGTCGCACGGTCACCGGACGACCTGAGAGGGGTGCCAGACAGGGCCAGCCTCGGCCCTGGCCCTTGGCAAAACACCGGCAGCTTGCGTTGGCCGGGAATCGAACCCGGGTCAACTGCTTGGAAGGCAGCTATGCTCACCACTATACCACCAACGCCGCACCGCCGGGACGGCACCCACACGACGCCGGGGACTGACACCCGGCAGTGGACAGCGCCTACCGGCTCCCTCGCTGAGCCCTCCCCACGGGGACCGCCCCGACGTCAAAGCCAACGCCAGCGCGCGAGCCACCGCCAACCGGGGCTCCGCCGCTGCGCGCTGTTCCCCGCGGTCCCAGCCGCGCCTCCCGCACGCACACGCCGGGCCCTGGTGGGCGCTCTCGCCGCCACCTGACTGCAGCAGCAACCCGGCGCGCCGCCAGGGCCTCGGGGAAGAGCGAGCGTCCGGGAGCGCTCGGGCCGGGTCCCCACCAAGACTCGCCTGGCGCAGCGTGGGCTCAGGGCACGAGAGTCGCACCCGGGCGGCTCTGACACCCATCGCCTGGTCGGGAGGACGACCCGATCCCAGACGTCGGAGGGCTGGGCCAGGTGCCAAGTGCCAGGTGCCAGGCGAGGGGCCCGGGGGTCCGCCGGCCGGGACATGGGCGGCCGGATCCCGGCGCTTGGAAGAGGACCAAGGGCCAGCGCGGCCGTGGGCGACGGTCTGGCTAAAAAGATGGCGCGTCTCCTCGTCGGGGAATCGAACCCCGGTCTCCCGCGTGACAGGCGGGGATACTCACCACTATACTAACGGGGAGGACCGCGACGGCGCTCTCATCGCCACGCCGGGCCCTCTCTGTCGCTCCAGACAGGCCGTGAGCTCTCCCTCCCACCACGGCCGACCTCCGCACACAAACCCAAAGTTCCCGGGACGCCGCCACAATGCCCCTCGCACCAGGACCCGAACCCGCAACCCTGGGCGGTCGCCGCGTCGCCGCCCCCTGACCCCGCCCGGGCTGTTGAGCCGGGCTCTCCCAGGTGACAGCTTTCTGCCGCCCTCGCCCACGCCCGGACGCACCCCCACCGCACCCCCGGGACCTGCAGCGACTTTGGCGCCTAGGAGCGTCTCCACGTCCACGCGGTGGACCCCGGGCGAGGCCCGCAGCCTCAGCACACGGACCGCAGACACCTGCTCGGGCGCCCCGTCGCTCCAGGTCCGCTCGGCGCGCGCGTGGGCCCCGGCTGCCAGCCCGGCGAGCGGTCTCGCGGACACACCCGCCGTCAGGATGGCCGAGCGGTCTAAGGCGCTGCGTTTAGGTCGCAGTCTCCACTGGAGGCGTGGGTTCGAATCCCACTCCTGACAAGCTCATCTTTTGGCAACCCCACCGAGAGAGAGAGAGAGAGAGAGAGAGAGAGAGAGAGAGAGAGAGATAGATTGCAGATCGCACCTCCTTCCACAACCCCTCCAGCGCCGCCGCTCCCCTCGCACCCGCAACCTTCGCGCCCACGCCTGTGCCTAGACGAGCGCCCTCCTCTCAGCTGCCACCAACTCCTGGAGGAGAGCGGATGGGGAGCGTGCAGGAGCAAGTGAGGCGGCCGCTCCTGAGCGCCCCGACAGCCCAGGCAACCAGCCGGCCAGCCTGCCAGCCTGCCCGGTGCCATTCTTTTGCCAACACAGGACTTGGTCCACCCCCACCCGACCCCCGGAACTCTTCGCCCAGCCCTCGCGCCCGCCAGCCCTTTCGGGCCCATTCCATTCCCTCCAACTGCCGCGGGAGACGCCCACCGAACCCATCTTGGTGGTCTGTGGTCGTCGGGGATTCTCGTGTGCGGAGGTGGCCTTTCCCTGCCAACGCCTGCCAGACGCTTGGTGCTCGCACAGCCATGCGCCTGCCCGCCCGCCGGCCCGTGGACCGGCAGCGGCAGGGGTGACGTGGGGCTTAGGCGTCCGGCCGGGAGAGGCGCGCTTGAGCCCCAGAGCCTCAATCTGGACCGGGAACTCTGTCCCTGGCCATGGCGCTCCCCTGGCCGGTCCATCCAGCCAGGGCCCAGGATCCAGCTGATGCGGGGACTGTCGGGGAGCAGAGGCTGTCGGAGTAGTCGGGGAAGCGTGTTGGCCATGGCATGGGTGGTTCAGTGGTAGAATTCTCGCCTGCCACGCGGGAGGCCCGGGTTCGATTCCCGGCCCATGCAGAGTCCAGTCCCTTTTGGTCCTCAGCCACACGTC
>NC_051076.1:28007618-28080071 GCF_004664715.2 Peromyscus leucopus
GAAAAGGCTCTGTCTGGGCTCCCCCAGGATCGACTGGCATCTCCCACTATGCCTGCCATCCGTGCGGAGCTCAATCCAGCCGTCAGCACTCAAGGATCTGACTCTGGGCCTCGGACTTGCTGGCACCGTCAGGACCGAGGGGACCCACCTGGCGCTGGACCCAACAGGTGGACCGACGTTCTGCTCCAATTTTCCGACTCACACCTGTGCCTGCACCTCTTCCCCACACCCATGCGGAGGCCATGGTCTCCAAGGAGCCGGAGAAACGGGCGCGTTGCCAACGCCAGACTTGGCCTCAGCTCTCCTTAGACGCTCAAGGGACTTTCGAGGAAACCGGGGTGGGGACACGCACTGCCCGCCCCGGCGGCGGAGCTGAGTAAGGTGACCACACTGGATGCTTTTCGCCTGGATCCGGCCGTCTGCCCCTCAATAACACCTCCCCAGGGCAACCCCACGACACACCGAGGGTCCCGTCCCTCCCATCCCTTCCAACACCACCCTGGAGTCTTTCAAGATATACATAAAAAAATAACATACACACAACACACCAACACCTACATACACACACACACGCACGCACGCACGCACGCACACACACTCACTCACTCACTGGAAAAAAAATGACTCCATTTATTTGAAGCGGACGTTGAGTTGTGAAGAGCAGGGTAAAGCTCACGGGGAGCCTGTGAGGAGGCAGGTGAGGCATGCAGGGCAGGTGGTGCTTCTTCTGGATCTCAGAGCAGGCGGGGGAGTGAGGTGGAGACTCTGTGGGGTCCATGAGTGGCTCGGAAGCCTGTGCTCGAGGGTTGCGCGGTGGGTGTGTGTGCCCGCGTGGTGGTGGCGGTGTGTAAGCTGGGCGGGACGGGAAGCAGCCAGGCTGGGCTGTCCAGGCGCAGAGATGGCGTCTTGTGTGAGAGAAGGTGGGCGGCAGTGGAGAGCAAGGCAAAGGGTGAGCTGTGCAGACAGGGAGCGGGCTCTGTTGTGATGGGTGGGGGCGTGAGAGCGGCAGGGGCGAGCAGAGGCGCGATGGCCCTGAACAAAAGGGAGGCGTGTGATTTGTTGTCGCCAAGGATCCCGCGTGAGGTGGCAAGAGGAGACAGAGGGCTTGGAGGAAGCGAGGGTGCCGAGAGAAAGAAGAAAGGCTTCCCTGACCGGGAATCGAACCCGGGCCGCGGCGGTGAGAGCGCCGAATCCTAACCACTAGACCACCAGGGAGCATAGAAACCTCCCGACGGTCCCGACACTCTGCTCCCGGCGCCAGGCTGACAGCCAGCCTCTTGGACACAAAGCTCGCCCGCCCGCCCGGCACGAGAGCCGATGGCCCCGCATTTACCGGCCTTACCACGATGCTGTTCGGGGCTCGCGGGCACCTGCGCCTACTCCTGCCCTGCCAGATGCCCGCCCCCGGCTGTCCTCTGTCGATTCGCCGCCCAGCTCGGCGCCTCCCCGTGGATTAGACGCTGAGCCCTGGCGGTTCTCCTCCCGCTAGACACACCCTCAAAACGTCTCGGGCCCCCTGCCTCCTCCCTTCCTTCGCTCAGTCCAGGGATCGGTCGGTCGCGCTGTCACCAGACGGCCTGAGAGGGTTGCCAGAAAGGGCCAGCCTCGGCCCTGGACCTTGGCAAAACACCGGCAGCTTGCGTTGGCCGGGAATCGAACCCGGGTCAACTGCTTGGAAGGCAGCTACGTTCACCACTATACCACCAACGCCGCACCGCCGGGACGGCACCCACACGAGGCCGGGGACTGACACCGGGCAGTGGACAGCGCCTACCGGCTCCCTCGCTGAGCCCTCCCCACGGGGACCGCCCCGACGTCAAAGCCAACGCCAGCGCGCGAGCCACCGCCAACCGGGGCTCCGACGATGCGCGCTGTTCCCTGCAGTCGCAGCCGCGCCTCCCGCACGCACACGCCGGGCCCTGGTGGGCGCTCTCGCCGCCACCTGACTGCAGCAGCAACCCGGCGCGCCGCCAGGGCCTCGGGGAATAGCGAGCGTCCGGGAGCGCTCGGGGCGGGTCACCAGCAAGACTCGCCTGGCGCAGCTTGGGCCCAGGGCACGAGAGTCGCACCCGGGCGGCTCTGACACCCGTCGCCAGGTCCGGAGGGCGACCGGATCCCAGACGTCGGAGGGCTGGGCCAGGTGCCAAGTGCCAGGTGCCAGGCGAGGGGCCCGGGGGTCCGCAGGCGGGTGCGCAGGCCGGGACATGGGCGGCCGATCCCGGCGCTTGGAAGAGGACCAAGGGCCAGCGCGGCCGTGCGCGACGGTCTGGCTAAAAAGATGGCGCGTCTCCTCGTCGGGGAATCGAACCCCGGTCTCCCGCGTGACAGGCGGGGATACTCACCACTATACTAACGGGGAGGACCGCGACGGCGCTCTCATCGCCACGCCGGGCCCTCCCCGTCGCTCCAGACAGGCCTTGAGCTCTCCCGCCCACCACGGCCGACCTCCGCACACAAACCCAAAGTTCCCCGGACGCCGCCACAACGGCCCTCGCACCAGGACCCGAACCCGCAACCCTGGGCGGTCGCCGCGTCGGCGCCCCCTGACCCCGCCCGGGCTGTTGAGCCGGGCTCTCCCAGGTGACAGCTTTCTGCCGCCCTCGCCCACGCCCGGACGCACCCCCACCGCACCCCCGGGACCTGCAGCGACTTTGGCGCCTAGGAGCGTAGCCACGTCCACGCGGTGGACCCCGGGCGAGGCCCGCAGCCTCAGCACACGGAACGCCCACACCAGCTCGGGCGCCCCGTCGCTCCAGGTCCGCTCGGCGCGCGCGTGGGCACCGGCTGCCAGCCAGGCGAGCGGCCTCGCGGACACACCCGCCGTCAGGATGGCCGAGCGGTCTAAGGCGCTGCGTTCAGGTCGCAGTCTCCACTGGAGGCGTGGGTTCGAATCCCAATCCTGACAAGCTCATCTTTTGGCAACCCCACCGAGAGAGAGAGAGAGAGAGAGAGAGAGAGAGAGAGAGAGAGAGAGAGAGACAGAGAGAGAGAGAGAGACAGAGAGAGACAGAGACAGAGAGAGACAGAGACAGAGAGAGACAGAGAGAGAGAGAGACAGAGAGAGAGAGAGACAGAGAGAGAGAGACAGAGAGAGAGAGAGATTGCAGATCGCACCTCCTTCCACAACCCCTCCAGCGCCGCCGCTCCCCTCCCACCCGAAACCTTCGCGCCCACACCTGTGCCTAGACGAGCGCCCTCCTCTCAGCTGCCACCAACTCCTGGAGGAGAGCGGATGGGGAGCGTGCAGGAGCAAGTGAGGCGGCCGCTCCTGAGCGCCCCGACAGCCCAGGCAACCAGCCGGCCAGCCTGCCAGCCTGCCCGGTGCCATTCTTTTGCCAACACAGGACTTGGTCCACCCCCACCCGACCCCCGGAACTCTTCGCCCAGCCCTCGCGCTCGCCAAATCTTTCGGGCCCATTCCATTTCCTCCCACTGCCGCGGGAGACGCCAACCGCACCCATCTTGGTGGTCTGCGGTCGTCGGGGATTCTCGTGTGCGGAGGTGGCCTTTCCCTGCCAACGCCTGCCAGACGCTTGGTGCTCGCACAGCCATGCGCCTGCCCGCCCGCCGGCCCGTGGACCGGCAGCGGCAGGGGTGACGTGGGGCTTAGGCGTCCGGCCGGGAGAGGCGCGCTTGAGCCCCAGAGCCTCAGTCTGTACCGGGAACTCTGTCCCTGGCCATGGCGCTCCCCTGGCCGGTCCATCCAGCCAGGGCCCAGGATCCAGCTGATGCGGGGACTGTCGGGGAGCAGAGGCTGTGGGAGCAGTCGGGGAATTTTGTTGGCCATGGCATGGGTGGTTCAGTGGTAGAATTCTCGCCTGCCACGCGGGAGGCCCGGGTTCGATTCCCGGCCCATGCAGAGTCCAGTCCCTTTTGGTCCTCAGCCACACGTCCAGTGGCCCGTCCGACCGGCAGTCCTTCCTAGTCCCAGTCCAAGCTGCGCGCGCTGTGCACACGACACAAGGACTCTTGGACAGCGCCAGTGCCAGCTGCACTCCAGTGAGCCAGCGCCTACCTACTAACCTGGTCGCTTCTCCTCGACTCAGCCAGCCAGACCCAACTGCAAAGACACTGCACCCCTTACTCACTTCCTGGGCACTTCAAAGCACCTGCCATACCTAGCACATCTCTTCTGCACACTGGCGCCAGCAGCCAGCGCCTCCATGGTTCTTAGACCACGCCCCCGACATCACCCACACCCCACACCTCCAGCCTCCCACCCCACAGTACCGGCCCCACACAGCCTGCCTCTCTCACGATGGAGACTTACCTGGCGGACCTCTCTTGATGGGGGTCCGAATCGCGTCCCTGACTCTGGACCTCCTCGTGCCTCCTTTGCTGAGGAGGGTGGGACAACTCCGGTAGGGACCAGGATGCCTTATTTCCCCTAGCGCATTGCCCACAGCAACTCGTCCAGACCCTTGAGTGCATCCCAGCTCCCGGGACTCGGCAGGAGGTGTTTCCTCCCGCCCTCTTCCACCATGTGGAGGTGGAGAACCCCACCGCTCCCGCGTCTCTCTCGGCCCAGACCCCACCCACACCCTTGGTCAACCACAGGGTCTTTGGCCCTACAGGACACTACTCCCTCCCTGCTAAAATCTCTCTGTCTCTCTGTTTCTCTATCTCTGTCTGTCTGTCTCTCTCTGTGTGTGTTACAAACATACACACACACACACACAGAGAGAGAGAGAGAGAGAGAGAGAGAGAGAGAGAGAGAGAGAGAGAGAGAGACTGAGAGGGGGAGGGGGAGACGGAGAGGGAGAGGAAGAGGAAGAGGGAGAGTAGAGACAGAGACAGAGAGACAGAGAGATAGATAGATGCCAGGCACAGGCCAGAGAGGCTCAAACACAGATAACTCCACTTTAGTTCCTTCTGTGCCATCGCAAAGCCCTTGCTGGCAGGTCACGGCACTGCTCCCTGATTTTCTGAGACCTGGGCTAGTCCAGGTGACCTATTGGCCAGCGTGTGTGCCCTGCATCCTCACCACCCCGCCCGATTGACCGGCCAGGCTGACAGTCCTTCCGTCCGTCCGTCCATCCGTCCTCTCCAGCGAGCTCAGTGTGTCCACACACTCTGCGCTTCACACCTTCTCCAGCCTCCCATCCGCTGGACCGTGTGTCCCTTCCTGTGTTCCGACTCCTCTCTGCTCCGGAAGGCGGTGGCTTCCACCAAGGAAAGCCTTCATCCATCTGGCACCGGACCCATCCACAGCACACTGGCCAGAGAAAGGTCCTGTCTAACCACAGGCAACTGGCTGACCTCTGCTGCCTGTTAAGTCCCTGACCTGCCTGCTCTCTGTCTTCAACAAGGCCAGTGGGAGTGGTCGGGACTCCCCCAGCGTTTTAGTAAAGAGAGTGCAGAAACAGAACCAAGTGGGGCTCCTCACTCGACTTTGGTCTGCAATCAGAGCTGAAACTAGATCGCATATCAAGAGCAGAGGAGACCGGATGTTGGGACTAGGACATGCAGTTCTTACTCTGGTGATGATGACGGCCACTCCTGCTGCTGCTACTACTGCTTCTTCTTCTTCTTCTTCTTCTTCTTCCTCCTCCTCCCCCTCCTCCTCCTCTTCTTCCTTCTCCTCCTCCTCTTCTTCTTCTCTTCTACTAATTTTCTTCTTCTCCTTCTTCCTCTTCTACTACTACTATTGCTAATACTACGATTATTTTTCTCATTGTACTTCTTCTTTTCCTTCCCCTCCTCTTCTTCCTCCTCCTCCTTTTCCTCCTGGTCCTCCTCCTTCCTCTTCTACTCCTTTTTCTGATTCTTCTTCTTCTTCTCCTTCTCCTCCTCCTTCTCCTCCTCCTCCTCCTCCTTCTCCTCCTCCTCCTGCTGCTTGCTGCTGCTGCTGCTGCTGCTAATGCTCATGCTGATGTTCAGGGATGTTGGAATGCGAGGGAGTTGGAAATGAGCAGGAACAGAAGCAGCCCAATCTCTGCCAGCAGGCTCCTAGAACCTCTCCTGGGGCTCCTGCCCCTTTCGTTCTGAGTAGGGACCAGGATCATGTTTTTAGTTGAGGTTGTTACTGTTGTGATCAAATGTGTGATTGAAAGCAACCTTGGGGTGAGAAGGATTGATTTCTTCTTTCAACTCCTTAGCGCCACAGTGGTGGGAGTGTGGATGGGTGGGGGAGGTGGGGAGGGCTGGGTTAATGGGGCTTAGGTGGTCAGAGTCGGGTCTTGGGGGTGGTGTGGTGAGGGGAGAGACCTAGAGGCAGGAAGTGATGCAGAGGACCTGCATGAGGGCCGCCTACCGTCTTGCTCAGAATGCTCTCTTATCCCACACAGGACCATCTGCCCAGGGATTGGCACTGACCACTCACCCACCTCCTCTCTTCACGTGCCCTCCCACATCGGTCGTGAATCAAACAATAACCTACAAACTGGGCTGAAGGCCCGGCTCAGGGAAGACTCTTCTCGATTCCCATTCGCCCTTCTCAGAGGAGTCCAGGTTGTTGTCAAGTTCACCAGAACCAACCAGCATCGTTGACCCTTTGTCAACCTGACACACAACCAGGTCGCTTATTGAGCCGTAACCTTTCCTTTCTTGTTTATTCCTCAGAGCTCATTTTAATCTCAACACCACCATGTAAAACATCAAGAACTGTCGTTGGTATTGTTTTTGTTTGTTTGTTTGTTTGTTTGTTTTCATAATATTTTACTCTTGGGAGCCTGCCACCCAGCAATCAAATAAGTACACAGAGACTTATTCTTGCTTATAAATGCCCGGGCTTAACTTGGCTCTTTTCTGGCCATCTTTTCTTAACTTCAATTATCACATTTAATCTTTTTTCCCCTCTGAACTTTTACCTTTCTCTATCCTGTATGCTTTTCTTTGCTTTGATCGAACGGCTGGCTGAATGGTTATGTGGCTGGCCCCTGGAATCCTCTTCTCCTTCTCCTTTTCTCAGGACTCTCCTTACTTCTGCTCCTATTTAGTCTCCCTGCCTGGCAGCCCTGCTCAGCTCTCTCCATCCTAACTCTTGGCCGTTCAGCCCTTTCTTAGACCAAGAAGGTGTTTGAGGCAGTCAAAATAACACAGCTTCACAGAGTTAGATAAATGCAGCATCAAAGAGTGCCATCCTTCTTTGCATCATTAAGCAAACATTCCACATCATAATCGAATGGAACACATCTACATCAAATATTCCACAACCAAGAACATCATAGGTGCCACAGTCTTTTTCAAGTCAGAGATTCAACGTTCAGTGTTCTTAAAACACACAGAGTTTCGTTGTTGTTACTGCTTTGTTTTGATTTTTTTCCTTGTTTGGTTTTGTTTGAAGTTAAAGGCACTTGTGCACGGAGAAGAAAGAATCCGGGCACGATCATTATCCTAGGAAAGCAAAACTGAAGTCCAACACTGTCACAAGCCCAGCGTCTGACCTCTCCTGTTCACTGGCTCTCTTGTGGGTCCCGAGGGGGAGGACAGTCACCCTCCCTCAGCTCTGCCCTTCACAGCACCCGCAGCTGCTCTCCCAGGCCTAGATGGGCTCCACTCTGAGGCCGCTGCTCCCCTTTGGTGGTTGTCCCTGAGTACCCGCCTCTCCAAGACCCCCGCCTTCGCCGGTGACCGCCTGCCTCTGCTGGGCTCTCTTCGGGGGCTCTCTGAGCATGCCATGTGGAAATGCCAGGCCTCGGTTGTTCCCCACGTTCCACCCCTTCCGGTCGCAGAGGGGTTCACCTGAGACTGCACCTTTGCTCATGTCCCCTCTCAGCCTCTCCCTGGGCACTCCAGAGCCAACGCCCACCCCCAGCCTCCGCTGCTCTCTGGGATCCATCCTTCCACACCTTCAATGCCATCACCACATAGGCGAGTCCTACACGTTTTCAAATTGGTGGCTGGCTTGGGGTTCAGCCTCTGCATGCTGACCCTCAGGAAGTCCCCGCCCCCCGGGGGGAGGGGAAGGGGTTTGCGGAGGGAGGTTTCACCTCCGCGGGGACGCTGCTGTCTTCCTAATCGCCGCTGGTTTCTCAGCTCCAGAGGAGCTGACATTCCCTTCCAAGATGTCCCAGAGGAGCACAGCCAGCTTGGAGCAGACAGCTGCTTTGCCTGCCTGCCCACAGTTGAAGGGCCTTTCCCAATGCTGGGGAAGGCCAGGTGATGGGGTCTGTCACAGCAAGACTCCACTCCAGGAACCAGGTTCCTCCGGAGTTAGGGTTTGTATTATCATGATCAAACACCGTGACTCAAAGCCACTTGGGCGGAGAAGAGTTCGTTTCACCCTAAGGCTCCTAAGTCCCTCCCAGAGGGAAGCCAGGGTGGGATCCCGGAGGCAGGAACTGCTGTAGCAGGTGTCTGTGGGAGAGTGCTCCCTACCGGCTTGCTCAGCCAGCTGTCCTACACAGCTCAGGATTGCCTGCCCAGGGGTGGGAAGGCCGCTGGCCACAACTCGCCACTCCCTCATCCTGTGCCTGCTCCCTTCCCCGCACCCCAGCACCATGCCTACTTATGTCCTCTGGGCTGTCCCACATCCATCACTCAGGGCAGGCACACGCTATAGAGACGTTTTCTCACGCTACAGTCCCTCTTCCCAGAGGTGTCGCGTTGCCCAAAGCCAGCTAGCACAGAGCCGGTCATCCCTGCATCCCTGCGGTTGGCATTCCACGGACAGCTAGCGAAGGATTGCCCCGTGCCTGCCCTCCCTCCCCCGCGCCGGTCCCCCCAGGCCTTCTCTCCGAGTCCCACGGGTGGCCAGGGGGCGGCCGGACAGACCCTTCCCAGATGCCGCTTCACACTGGTGTCTCCAGGCGCCCGGGACTGGGAGGGCTTCTGGGACAGGGGAGGGCTGGAGTCCGGTGGGGAAAAGGCTCTGTCTGGGCTCCCCCAGGTTCGACTGGCATCTCCCACTATGCCTGCCATCCGGGCGGAGTTCAATCCAGCCGTCAGCACTCAAGGATCTGACTCTGGGCCTCGGACTTGCTGGCACGATCAGGACCGAGGGGACCCACCTGGCGCTGGACCCAACAGGTGGACCGACGTTCCGCTCCAATTTTCCGACTCACACCTGCGCCTGCACCTCTTCCCCACACCCATGCAGGGGCCCCGGTCTCCAAGGAGCCGGAGAAACGGGCGCGTTGCCAACGCCAGACTTGGCCTCAGCTCTCCTTAGACGCTCAAGGGACTTTCGAGGAAACCGGGGTGGGGACACGCACTGCCCGCCCCGGCGGCGGAGCTGAGTAAGGTGACCACACCGGATGCTTTTCGCCTGGATCCGGCCGTCTGCCCCTCAATAACACCTCCCCAGGGCAACCCCAAGACACACCGAGGGTCACGTCCCTCCCATCCCTTCCAACACCACCCTGGAGTCTTTCAAGATATACATAAAAAAATAACATACACACAACACACCAACACCTACATACACACACACACACACACACGCACGCACGCACGCACGCACGCACGCACGCACACACACTCACTCACTCACTGGAAAAAAAATGACTCCATTTATTTGAAGCGGACGTTGAGTTGTGAAGAGCAGGGTAAAGCTCACGGGGAGCCTGTGATGAGGCAGGTGAGGCAGGCGGGGCAGCTGGGGCTTCTTCTGGAGCTCAGAGCAGGCGGGGGAGTGAGGTGGAGACTCTGTGGGGTCCATGAGTGGCTCGGAAGCGTGTGCTCGAGGGCTGCGCGGTGGGTGTGTGTGCCCGCGTGGTGGTGGCGGTGTGTAAGCTGGGCAGGACGGGAAGCAGCCAGGCTGAGCTGTCCAGGCGCAGAGTTGGCGTCTTGTGTGAGAGAAGGTGGGCGGCAGTGGGAAGCGAGGCAATGGGAGAGCTGTGCAGACAGGGAGCGGGCTGTGTTGTGATGAGTGGGGGCGTGAGAGCGGCAGGGGCGAGCAGAGGCGCGATGGCCCTGAACAAAAGGGAGGCGTGTGATTTGTTGGAGCCAAGGATGCCCGGTGAGGTGGCAAGAGGAGACAGAGGGCTTGGAGGAGGAGGCGAGGGTGCCGAGAGAAAGAAGAAAGGCTTCCCTGACCGGGAATCGAACCCGGGCCGCGGCGGTGAGAGCGCCGAATCCTAACCACTAGACCACCAGGGAGCGTAGCAGTCGCCCGACGGTCCCGACACTCGCTTCGCGGAGCCAGGATGACAGCCAGCCTCTAGGCCACAAAGCCGGCCCGCCCACCCGGCGTGAGAGCCGATGACCCCGCATTTACCGGCCTTACCAGGATGCCGTTCGGGGCTCGCGGGCACCTGCGCCTACTCCTGCCCTGCCAGATGCCCGCCCCCGGATGTCCTCTGGCGATTCACCGCCCAGCTCGGCGCCTCCCCGCGGATTAGACGCTTGGCCCTGGCGGTTCTCCTCCCGCTAGACACACCCTCAAAACGTCTCGGCCCCCCTGCCTCCTCCCTTCCTTCGCTCAGTCCAGCGATCGGTCGGTCGCGCTGTCACCAGACGGCCTGAGAGGGTTGCCAGACAGGGCCGGCCTCCGCCCTGGACCTTGGCAAAACACTGGCAGCTTGCGTTGGCCGGGAATCGAACCCGGGTCAACTGCTTGGAAGGCAGCTATGCTCACCACTATACCACCAACGCCGCACCGCCGGGACGGCACCCACACGACGCCGGGGACTGACACCGGACAGTGCACAGCGGCGACGGCGACGTGGCCTAACCCTCGGGGACCGCCCCGACGTCAATGCCAACACCAGCGCGCGAGCCACCGCCAACCGGGGCTCCGCCGCTGCGCGCTGTTCCCCGCCGTCCCAGCCGCGCCTCCCGCACGCACACGCCGGGCCCTGGTGGGCGCTCTCGCCGCCACCTGACTGCAGCAGCAACCCGGCGCGCCGCCAGGGCCACGGGGAAGAGCGAGCGTCCGCGAGCGCTCGGGGCGGGTCCCCACCAAGACTCGCCTGCGCAGCGTGGGCTCAGGGCACGAGAGTCGCACCCGGGCGGCTCTGACACCCGTCGCCAGGTCGGGAGGGCGACCCGATCCCAGACGTCGGAGGGCTGGGCCAGGTGCCAGGTGCCAGGCAAGGGGCCAGGGGATCCGCAGACGGGTGCGCCGGCCGGAACGTGGGCGGCCTGATCCCGGCGCTCGGAAGGGGACAAAGGGCCAGCGCGGCCGTGGGCGACGGTCTGGCTAAAAAGATGGCACGTCTCCTCGTCGGGGAATCGAACCCCGGTCTCCCGCGTGACAGGCGGGGGATACTCACCACTATACTAACGGGGAGGACCGCGACGACTCCCTCATCGCCACGCCGGGCCCTCTCCGTCGCTCCAGACAGGCCCTGAGCTCTCCCGCCCACCACGGCCGACCTCCGCACACAAACCCAAAGTTCCCGGGACGCCGCCACAACGGCCCTCGCCGCAGGACCCCGAACCCTCAAAACTGGGCGATCGCCGCGTCGCCGCCCGGGCTGTTGAGCGGGGCTCTCCCAGGTGACAGCTTTCTGCCGCCCTCGCCCACGCCATCAGGAGAGGCTGCGCCGACTCCTGCGCGGCCCCGCGGCGGCTGGGCTGCTGGCCCAGACGCACGCCCCCCCCCGCACCCCCGGGACCTGCAGCGACTTTGGCGCCTAGGAGCGTCTCCACGGATCCCGGGCGAGGCCCGCAGCCTCAGCACCCGGAACGCCCACACCAGCTCGGGCGCCCCGTCGCTCCAGGTCCACTCGGCGCGCGCGTGGGCTCCGGCTGCCAGCCAGGCGAGCGGCCTCGCGAACAGACCCGCCGTCAGGATGGCCGAGCGGTCTAAGGCGCTGCGTTCAGGTCGCAGTCTCCCCTGGAGGCGTGGGTTCGAATCCCACTCCTGACATGCTCATCTTTTGGCCACAATACCCGGAGAGAGAGAGAGAGAGAGAGAGAGAGAGAGAGAGAGAGAGAGAGAGAGAGAGAGAGAGAGAGAGAGAGAGAGAGAGAGAGAGAGAGAGATCGCAGCTCGCGCCTCCTTGCACAAGCCCTCCAGCGCCGCCGCTCCCTTCGGACCCGAAACCTTCGCGCCCACACCTGTGCCTAGACGAGCGCCCTCCTCTCAGCTGCCACCAACTCCTGGAGGAGAGCGGATGGGGAGCGTGCAGGAGCAAGTGAGGCGGCCGCTCCTGAGCTCCCAGGCAGCCCAGCCAGCCAGCCAGCCAGCCAGCCTGCCTGCCTGCCCGGTGCCATTTTTTGCCAACACAGGACTTGGTCCACCCCCATCCGACCCCCGGAACTCTTCGCCCAGCCCTCACGCCCGCCAGCCCTTTCGGGCCCATTCCATTTCCTCCTGCTGCCGCGGGAGACGCCCACCGCACCCATCTTGGTGGTCTGAGGTGGTCGGGGATTCTCGTGTGCGGAGGTGCCCTTTCCCTGCCAACGCCTGCCAGACGCTTGGTGCACTCACAGCCACGCGCCCGCTCCGTCGGCCAGCAGGGGCAGGGCTGACGTGGGGCCTAGGCGTCCGTCAGGGGGGGCGCGCTTGAGCCCCAGAGCCTCAGTCTGGACCGGGAACTCTCGTGGCCGTGGCCGTGGCGCTCCCCTGGCCGGTCCAGCCAGCCAGGGCCCAGGATCCAGCTGATGCAGGGACTGTCGGGGAGCAGAGGCTGTGGGAGCAGTCGGGGAATTTTGTTGGCCATGGCATGGGTGGTTCAGTGGTAGAATTCTCGCCTGCCACGCGGGAGGCCCGGGTTCGATTCCCGGCCCATGCAGAGTCCAGTCCCTTTTGGTCCTCAGCCACATGTCCAGTGTCCCGGCGGGCCGGCAGTCCTTCCTAGTCCCAGTCCAAGCTGCGCGCGCTGTGCACACAACACAAGGACTCTTGGACAGCGCCAGTGCCAGCTGCACTCCAGTGAGCCAGCGCCTACCCACTAACCTGGTCGCTTCTCCTCAACTCAGCCAGCCAGACCCAACTGCAAGGACACTGCATCCATCACTCACTTCCTGGCCACTTCAAAGCACCTGCCATACCTAGCCTCTCCTCTGCACACTGGTGCCAGCAGCCAGCGCCTCCGTGGTTCTTAGACCACGCCCCCGACACCACCCACACCCCACACCTCCAGCCTCCCACCCCACAGTACCGGCCCCACACAGCCTGCCTCTCTCACGATGGAGACTTACCTGGCGGACCTCTCTTGCTGGGGTCCGAATCGCGTCCCTGATTCTGGACCTTCTTGTGCCTCCTTTGCTGCGGAGGGAGGGACAACTCCGGTAGGGACCAGGATGCCTTATTTCCCCTAGCGCATTGCCCACAGCAACTCTTCCAGACCCTTGAGTGCATCCCAGCTCCCGAGACTCGGCAGGGCTGGAGGTGTTTCCTCGCGCCCTCTTCCACCATGTGGAGGTGGAGAAATCCACCGCTCCTGCGTCTCACTCGGCCCAGAGCCCACCCACACCCTTGGTCAACCACAGAGTCTTTGGCCCTACAGGACACTACTCCCTCCCTGCTGAGATCTCTCTGTCTCTCTGTTTCTCTATCTCTGTCTGTCTGTCTGTCTCTTTCTATGTTACACACACACACACACACACACACACACACACACACAGAGAGAGAGAGAGAGAGAGAGAGAGAGAGAGAGAGAGAGAGAGAGAGAGAGAGAGATGGGGGAGAGGGAGACGGAGAGGGAGAGTAGAGAGAGAGACAGAGACAGAGAGACAGATAGAAGTCTAGGCACAGGCCGGAGAGGCACAAACACAGATCACTCAATCTTAGTTCCTTCTGTGCCACCGCAAAGCCCTTGCTGGCAGGTCAGGGCAATGCTCCCTGGTTTTCTGAGACCTGGGCTAGTCCAGGTGACCTATTGGCCAGTGTGTGTGCCCTGCATCCTCACCACCCCGCCCGCCCCATTGACCGTCCAGGCTGACAGTCCATCCTCTCCAGCGAGCTCAGTGTGTCCACACACTCTGCGCTTCACACCTTCTCCAGCCTCCCATCCGCTGGACCATGAGTCCCATCCTGCAGTCCAACTCTCCTCTTTGCTCCGGAAGACGGTGGCTTTCACGAAGGAAAGCCTTAACCCATCTGGCACCGGACCCATCCACAGCACACTGGCCAGAGAAAGGTCCTGTCTAACCACAGGCAACTGGCTGGCCTCTGCTGCCTGTTAAGTCCCTGACCTGCCTGCTCTCTGTCTTCAACAGAGGCCAGTGGGAGTGGTCGGGACTCCCCCAGCTTTTTAGTAAAGAGAGTGCAGAAACAGAACCAAGTGGGGCTAGTCACTTGACATTGGTCTGCAATCAGAACAGAAACTAGATCGCATATCAAGAGCAGGGGAGACCGGATGTTGGGACTAGGACATGCAGTTCTTAACTCTGGCAATGATGTCGGCCACTCCTGCTGCGGCTACTTCTTCTTCTTCTTCTTCTTCTTCTTCTTCTTCTTCTTCTTCTTCTTCTTCTTCTTCTTCTTCTTTCTCCTCCTCCTCTCTTCCTCCTTTTCCTTCTCCTCCTCCTCCTCCTCCTTCTCTTCTAATTCTCCTGCTTCCTCTTCTACTGCTACTACAAATACCACGATTAGGTTTCTCATTTTACTTCTCACTTTCCTCTCCCTCCTTTTCCTTCTCCTCCTCCTACCTCTTTTAATCCTTCTTCTTCTTCTTCTTCTTCTTCTTCTTCTTCTTCTTCTTCTTCTTCTTTTTCTTCTTCTTCTGCTGCTGCTGGTGGTGATGCTCAGGGATGTAGGAATGAGAGGGAGTTGGAAAGGAGCAGGAACAGAAACAGCCCAATCTCTGCCATCAGGCTCCTAGAACCATCTCCTGGGGCTCCTGCCCCTTTCGTTCTGAGTAGGGACCAGGATCATGTTTTCAGTTGAGCTTGTTACTGTTGTGATCAAATGTGTGACTGAAAGCAACCTTGGGGTGAGAAGGTTTGATTTCTTCTTTCAACTGCTTAGCACCACAGTGGTGGGAGTGTGGATGGGTGGGGGAGTTGGGGAGGGCTGGGTTAATGGGGCTTAGGTGGTCAGAGTCGGGTCTTGGGGGTGGTGTGGTGAGGGGAGAGACCTAGAGGCAGGAAGTGATGCAGAGGACCTGCATGAGGGCTGCCTACCGGCTTGCTCAGCCTGCTCTCTTATCCCACACAGGACCATCTGCCCAGGGATTGGCACTGACCACTCACCCACCTCCTCTCTTCACGTGCCCTCCCACATCCGTCGTGAATCCAACAATAACCTACAAACTTGGCTGAAGGCCCGGCTCAGGGAAGACTCTTCTCGATTCCCATTCGCTCTTCTCAGAGGAGTCCAGGTTTTTGTCAAGTTCACCAGAACCAACCAACATCGTTGACCCTTTGTCAACCTGACACACAACTAGGTCCCTTATTGAGCCATAACCTTTCCTTTCTTGTTCATTCCTCAGAGCTCATTTTAATCTCAACACCACCATGTAAAACATCAAGAACTGTCGTGGTTTTTGTTTTTGTTTGTTTGTTTGTTTTCATAATATTTTACTCTTGGGAGCCCGCAACCCAGCACTCAAATAAATACACAGAGACTTATTCCTACTTATAATTGCCCGGGCTTAACTTGACTCTTTTCTGGCCATCTTTTCTTAACTTTAATCATCCCATTTAATTTTGTCCCCCCCCCCGAACTTTTACCTTTCTCTATCCTGTATGCTTTTCTTTGCTTTGATTGAGCGGCTGGCTGAATGCTTGTGTGGCTGGACTCTGGCATCCTCTTTCCCTCTCCTTTTCTCTGATACTCTCCTTACTTCTGCTCCTATTTATTCCCCTGCCTGGCAGCCCTGCTCAGCTCTCTCCATCCTAACTCTTGGCCGTTCAGCCCTTTCTTAGACCAAGAAGGTGTTTGAGGCAGTCAAAATAACACAGCTTCACAGAGTCAGACAACTGCAACATCAAAGAGTGCCATCCTTCTTTGCATCATTAAGCAAACATTCCACATCATAATCGAATGGAACACATCTACAGCAAATATGCCGCAACCGAGAACTTCATAGGTGCCACAGTCTTTTTCAAGGCAGAGGTTCAACGTTCAGTGTTCTTAAAACACACAGAGTTTGGTTGTTGTTATTGCTTTGTTTTGATTTTTTTCCTTGTTTTGTTTTGTTTGAAGTTAAAGGCACTTGTGCACGGAGAAGAAAGAATCCGGGCACGATCATTATCCTGGGAAAGCAAAACCGAAGTCCAACACTGTCACAAGCCCAGCGTCTGGCCTCTCCTGTTCACTGGCTCTCTTGTGGGTCCAGAGGGGGAGGACGGTCACCCTCCCTCAGCTCTGCCATTCACAGCACCTGCAGCTGCTCTCCCAGGCCTAGATGGGCTCCACTCTGAGGCCACTGCTCCCCTTTGGTGGCTGTCCGGGGGTACCCGCCTCTCCAAGACCCCCGCCTTCGCCGGTGACCGCCTGCCTCTGCTGGGCTCTCTTCGGGGGCTCTCTGAGCATGCCATGTGGAAATGCCAGGCCTCGGCTGTTCCCCACGTTCCACCCCTTCCGGTCGCAGTGGGGTTCACCTGAGACTGCACCTTTGCTCATGTCCCCTCTCAGCCTCTCCCTGGGCACTCCAGAGCCACCGCCCACCCCCAGCCTCCGCTGCTCTCTGGTATCCATCCTTCCACACCTTCAATGCCATCACCACATAGGCGAGTCCTACACGTTTTCAAATTGGTGGCTGGCATGGGGTTCAGCCTCTGCATGCTGAACTTCAGGAAGTCCCCGCCCCCCGGGGGGAGGGAAGGGGGTTGCGGAGGAAGGTTTCACCTCCGCGGGGACGCTGCTGTCTTCTTAATCACAGCTGGCTTCTCAGCTCCAGTGGAGCTGACATTCCCTTCCAAGATGTCCCAGAGGAGCACAGCCAGCTTGGAGCAGTCAGCTGCTTTGCCCGCCTGCCCACAGTTCAAGGGCCTTTCCCAATCCTGGGGAAGGCCAGGTGATGGGGTCTGTCACAGCAAGACTCCACTCCAGGAACCAGGTTCCTCCGGAGTTAGGGTTTGTATTATCGCGATCAAACACCGTGACTCAAAGTCACTTGGGCGGAGAAGAGTTCGTTTCACCCTAAGGCTCCTAATTCCCTCCCAGAGGGAAGCCAGGGTAGGATCCCAGAGGCAGGAACTGCTGTAGCAGGTGTCTGTGGGAGAGTGCTCCCTACCGGCTTGCTCAGCCAGCTGTCCTACACAGCTCAGGATTGCCTGCCCAGGGGTGGGAAGGCCACAACTCGCCACTCCCTCATCCTGTGCCTCCTCCCTTCCCCGCACCCCAGCACCATGCCTACTTATGTCCTCTGGGCTGTCCCACATCCATCACTCCTGGCAGGCACACGCTATAGAGACGTTTTCTCACGCTACAGTCCCTCTTCCCAGAGGTGTCGCGTTGCCCAAAGCCAGCTAGCACAGAGTCAGACATCCCTGCATCCCTGCGGTTGGCATTCCACGGACAGCTAGAGAAGGATTGCCCCGTGCCTGCCCTCCATCTCCCGCGCCGGTCCCCCCAGGCCTTCTCTCCGAGTCCCACGGGTGGCCAGGGGGCGGCCGGACAGACCCTTCCCAGATGCCGCTTCACACTGGTGTCTCCAGGCGCCCGGGACTGGGATGGCTTCTGGGACAGGGGAGGGCTGGAGTCCGGTGGGGAAAAGGCTCTGTCTGGGCTCCCCCAGGATCGACTGTCATCTCCCACTATGCCTGCCATCCGGGCGGAGTTCAATCCAGCCGTCAGTACTCAAGGATCTGACTCTGGGCCTCGGACTTGCTGGCACGATCAGGACCGAGGGGACCCACCCGGCGCTGGACCCAACAGGTGGACCGACGTTCCGCTACAATTTTCCAACTCAAACCTGCGCCTGCACCTCTTCCCCACACCCATGCAGGGGCCCCGGTCTCCAAGGAGCCGGAGAAACCGGCGCGTTGCAAACGCCAGACTTGGCCTCAGCTCTCCTTAGACGCTCAAGGGGCTTTCGAGGAAAACTGGGTGGGGACACGCACTGCCCGCCCCGGCGGCGGAGCTGAGTAAGGTGACCACACCGGATGCTTTTCGCCTGGATCCGGCCGTCTGCCCCTCAATAACACCTCCCCAGGGCAACCCCACGACACACCGAGGGTCCTGTCCCTCCCATCCCTTCCAACACCACCCTGGAGTCTTTCAAGATATACATAAAAATATAACATACACACAACACACCAACACCAACACACACACACACACACACACACACACACACACGCACGCACACACGCACACAAACACACACACACACACACACACACACACACACACTCACCGGAAAAACAAAAATGGTTCCATTTGTTTGAAGCGGTCTTTGAGTTGGGAAGAGCAGGGTAAAGCTCACAGGGAGCCTGTGATGAGGCAGGTGAGGCAGGCGGGGCAGCTGGGGCTTCTTCTGGAGCTCAGAGCAGGCGGGGGAGTGAGGTGGAGACTCTGTGGGGTCCAGGAGTGGCTCGGAAGCGTGTGCTCGAGGGCTGCGCGGTAGGTGTGTGTGCCCGCGTGGTGGCGGCGGTGTGTGAGCTGGGCAGGACGGGAAGCAGCCAGGCTGAGCTATCCAGGCGCAGAGTTGGCGTCTTGTGTGAGACACGGTGGGCGGCAGTGGAGAGCGAGGCAATGGGAGAGCTGTGCAGACAGGGAGTGGCTCTGTTGTGATGGGTGGGGGCGTGAGAGCGGCAGGGGCGAGCAGAGGCGCGATGGCCCTGAACAAAAAGGAGGCGTGTGATTTGTTGGCGCCAAGGATCCCGCGCGTGAGATGGCAAGAGGAAAGAGAGGGCTTGGGGGAGGAGGCGAGGGTGCCGAGAGAAAGAAGAAAGGCTTCCCTGACCGGGAATCGAACCCGAGCCGCGGCGGTGAGAGCGCCGAATCCTAACCACTAGACCACCAGGGAGAGTCGCAGTCTCCCGACGGTCCCGACACTCGCATCCCGGAGCCAGGCTGACAGCCAGCCTCTAGGCCACAATGCCGGCCCGCCCACCCGGCGCGAGAGCCGATGGCCCCGCATTTACCGGCCTTACCACGATGCCGTTCGGGGCTCGCGGGCACCTGCGCCTACTCCTGCCCTGCCAGCTGCCCGTCCCCGCCTACCCTCTGGCGATTCGCCGCCCAGCTCGGCGCCTCCCCGCGGATTAGACGCCTGGCCCTGGCGGTTCTCCTCTCGCTAGACACACCCTCAAAACGTCTCGGCCCCCCTGCCTCCTCCCTTCCTTCGCTCAGTTCTGCGATCCGTCGGTCGGGCGGTCACCGGACGACCTGAGAGCGGTGCCAGACAGGGCCAGCCTCGGCCCTGGACCTTGGCAAAACACCGGCAGCTTGCGTTGGCCGGGAATCGAACCCGGGTCAACTGCTTGGAAGGCAGCTATGCTCACCACTATACCACCAACGCCGCACCGCCGGGACGGCACCCACACGACGCCGGGGACTGACACCCGGCAGTGGACAGCGGCGACGGCGACGTGCCCTACCACTCGGGGACCGCCCCGACGTCAAAGCCAAAGCCGGCGCGTGAGCCACCGCCAACCGGGGCTCCGCCGCTGCGCGCTGTTCCCCGCGGTCCCCGCCGCGCCTCCCGCACGCACACGCCGGGCCCTGGTGGGCGCTCTCGCCGCCACCTGACTGCAGCAGCAACCCGGCGCGCCGCCAGGGCCTCGGGGAAGAGCGAGCGTCCGGGAGCGCTCGGGCCGGGTCCCTACAAAGACTCGCCTGCGCAGGGGGGGCTCCGGACACGAGAGTCGCACCCGGGCGGCTCTGACACCCGTAGCCAGGTTGGGAGGGCGACCCGATCCCAGACGTCGGAGTGCTGGGCCAGGTGCCAGGTGCCAGGCAAGGGGCCCGGGGGTCCGCCGGCCGGAACGTGGGCGGCCGGATCCCGGCGCTCGGAAGGGGACCAAGGGCCAGCGCGACCGTGGGCGACGGTCTGGCTAAAAAGAAGGCACGTCTCCTCGTCGGGGAATCGAATCCCGGTGTCCCGCGTGACAGGCGGGGATACTCACCACTATACTAACGGGGAGGACCGCGACGACGTTCCCATCGCCACGCCGGGCCCTCTCCGTCGCTCCAGACAGGCCCTGAGCTCTCCCTCCCACCACGGCCGACCTCCGCACACAAACCCAAAGTTCCCGGGACGCCGCCACAATGCCCCTCGCACCGGGACCCGAACCCGCAACCCTGGGCGGTCGCCCCCTCGCCGCCCGGGCTGTTGAGCGGGGCTCTCCCAGGTGACAGCTTTCTGCAGCCCTCGCCCACGCCATCAGGAGAGGCTGCGCCGACTCCTGCGCGGCCCCGCGGCGGCTGGGCTGCTGGCCCGGACGCACCCCCACCGCACCCCCGGGACCTGCAGCGACTTTGGCGCCTAGGAGCGTCTCCACGGACCCCGGGCGAGGCCCGCAGCCTCAGCACCCGGAACGCCCACACCAGCTCGGGCGCCCCGTCGCTCCAGGTCCACTCGGCGCGCGCGTGGGCTCCGGCTGCCAGCCAGGCGAGCGGCCGCGCGAACAGACCCGCCGTCAGGATGGCCGAGCGGTCTAAGGCGCTGCGTTCAGGTCGCAGTCTCCCCTGGAGGCGTGGGTTCGAATCCCACTCCTGACATGCTCATCTTTTGGCCACAACACCCGGGGAGAAAGAGAGAGAGAGAGAGAGAGAGAGAGAGAGAGAGAGAGAGAGAGAGAGAGAGAGAGAGAGAGAGAGAGAGAGAGAGAGATCGCAGCTCGCGCCTCCTTGCACAAGCCCTCCAGCGCCGCCGCTCCCTTCGGACCCGAAACCTTCGCGCCCACACCTGTGCCTAGACGAGCGCCCTCCTCTCAGCTGCCACCAACTCCTGGAGGAGAGCGGATGGGGAGCGTGCAGGAGCAAGTGAGGCGGCCGCTCCTGAGCTCCCAGGCAGCCCAGCCAGCCAGCCAGCCAGCCAGCCTGCCTGCCTGCCCGGTGCCATTTTTTGCCAACACAGGACTTGGTCCACCCCCATCCGACCCCCGGAACTCTTCGCCCAGCCCTCACGCCCGCCAGCCCTTTCGGGCCCATTCCATTTCCTCCTGCTGCCGCGGGAGACGCCCACCGCACCCATCTTGGTGGTCTGAGGTGGTCGGGGATTCTCGTGTGCGGAGGTGCCCTTTCCCTGCCAACGCCTGCCAGACGCTTGGTGCACTCACAGCCACGCGCCCGCTCCGTCGGCCAGCAGGGGCAGGGCTGACGTGGGGCCTAGGCGTCCGTCAGGGGGGGCGCGCTTGAGCCCCAGAGCCTCAGTCTGGACCGGGAACTCTCGTGGCCGTGGCCGTGGCGCTCCCCTGGCCGGTCCAGCCAGCCAGGGCCCAGGATCCAGCTGATGCAGGGACTGTCGGGGAGCAGAGGCTGTGGGAGCAGTCGGGGAATTTTGTTGGCCATGGCATGGGTGGTTCAGTGGTAGAATTCTCGCCTGCCACGCGGGAGGCCCGGGTTCGATTCCCGGCCCATGCAGAGTCCAGTCCCTTTTGGTCCTCAGCCACATGTCCAGTGTCCCGGCGGGCCGGCAGTCCTTCCTAGTCCCAGTCCAAGCTGCGCGCGCTGTGCACACGACACAAGGACTCTTGGACAGCGCCAGTGCCAGCTGCGCTCCAGTGAGCCAGCGCCTACCCACTAACCTGGTCGCTTCTCCTCAACTCAGCCAGCCAGACCCAACTGCAAGGACACTGCATCCATCACTCACTTCCTTGCCACTTCAAAGCACCTGCCATACCTAGCCTCTCCTCTGCACACTGGTGCCAGCAGCCAGCGCCTCCGTGGTTCTTAGACCACGCCCCCGACACCACCCACACCCCACACCTCCAGCCTCCCACCCCACACTACCGGCTCCACACAGCCTGCCTCTCTCACGATGGAGACTTACCTGGCGGACCTCTCTTGCTGGGGGTCCAAATCGCGTCCCTGATTCTGGACCTTCTTGTGCCTCCTTTGCTGAGGAGGGACAACTCCGGTAGGGACCAGGATGCCTTATTTCCCCTAGCGCATTGCCCACAGCAACTCTTCTAGACCCTTGAGTGCATCCCAGCTCCCGAGACTCGGCAGGGCTGGAGGTGTTTCCTCGCGCCCTCTTCCACCATGTGGAGGTGGAGAAATCCACCGCTCCTGCGTCTCACTCGGCCCAGAGCCCACCCACACCCTTGGTCAACCACAGAGTCTTTGGCCCTACAGGACACTACTCCCTCCCTGCTGAGATCTCTCTGTCTCTCTGTTTCTCTATCTCTGTCTGTCTGTCTGTCTCTTTCTATGTTACACACACACACAAACACACACACACACACACACACACAGAGAGAGAGAGAGAGAGAGAGAGAGAGAGAGAGAGAGAGAGAGAGAGATGGGGGAGAGGGAGACGGAGAGGGAGAGTAGAGAGAGAGACAGAGACAGAGAGACAGATAGAAGTCTAGGCACAGGCCGGAGAGGCACAAACACAGATCACTCAATCTTAGTTCCTTCTGTGCCACCGCAAAGCCCTTGCTGGCAGGTCAGGGCAATGCTCCCTGGTTTTCTGAGACCTGGGCTAGTCCAGGTGACCTATTGGCCAGTGTGTGTGCCCTGCATCCTCACCACCCCGCCCGCCCCATTGACCGTCCAGGCTGACAGTCCATCCTCTCCAGCGAGCTCAGTGTGTCCACACACTCTGCGCTTCACACCTTCTCCAGCCTCCCATCCGCTGGACCATGAGTCCCATCCTGCAGTCCAACTCTCCTCTTTGCTCCGGAAGACGGTGGCTTTCACGAAGGAAAGCCTTAACCCATCTGGAACCGGACCCATCCACAGCACACTGGCCAGAGAAAGGTCCTGTCTAACCACAGGCAACTGGCTGGCCTCTGCTGCCTGTTAAGTCCCTGACCTGCCTGCTCTCTGTCTTCAACAGAGGCCAGTGGGAGTGGTCGGGACTCCCCCAGCTTTTTAGTAAAGAGAGTGCAGAAACAGAACCAAGTGGGGCTAGTCACTTGACATTGGTCTGCAATCAGAACAGAAACTAGATCGCATATCAAGAGCAGGGGAGACCGGATGTTGGGACTAGGACATGCAGTTCTTAACTCTGGCAATGATGTCGGCCACTCCTGCTGCGGCTACTTCTTCTTCTTCTTCTTCTTCTTCTTCTTCTTCTTCTTCTTCTTCTTCTTCTTCTTCTTCTTCTTTCTCCTCCTCCTCTCTTCCTCCTTTTCCTTCTCCTCCTCCTCCTCCTCCTCCTTCTCTTCTAATTCTCCTGCTTCCTCTTCTACTGCTACTACAAATACCACGATTAGGTTTCTCATTTTACTTCTCACTTTCCTCTCCCTCCTTTTCCTTCTCCTCCTCCTACCTCTTTTAATCCTTCTTCTTCTTCTTCTTCTTCTTCTTCTTCTTCTTCTTCTTCTTCTTCTTTTTTCTTCTTCTTCTGCTGCTGCTGGTGGTGATGCTCAGGGATGTAGGAATGAGAGGGAGTTGGAAAGGAGCAGGAACAGAAACAGCCCAATCTCTGCCATCAGGCTCCTAGAACCATCTCCTGGGGCTCCTGCCCCTTTCGTTCTGAGTAGGGACCAGGATCATGTTTTCAGTTGAGCTTGTTACTGTTGTGATCAAATGTGTGACTGAAAGCAACCTTGGGGTGAGAAGGTTTGATTTCTTCTTTCAACTGCTTAGCACCACAGTGGTGGGAGTGTGGATGGGTGGGGGAGTTGGGGAGGGCTGGGTTAATGGGGCTTAGGTGGTCAGAGTCGGGTCTTGGGGGTGGTGTGGTGAGGGGAGAGACCTAGAGGCAGGAAGTGATGCAGAGGACCTGCATGAGGGCTGCCTACCGGCTTGCTCAGCCTGCTCTCTTATCCCACACAGGACCATCTGCCCAGGGATTGGCACTGACCACTCACCCACCTCCTCTCTTCACGTGCCCTCCCACATCCGTCGTGAATCCAACAATAACCTACAAACTTGGCTGAAGGCCCGGCTCAGGGAAGACTCTTCTCGATTCCCATTCGCTCTTCTCAGAGGAGTCCAGGTTTTTGTCAAGTTCACCAGAACCAACCAACATCGTTGACCCTTTGTCAACCTGACACACAACTAGGTCCCTTATTGAGCCATAACCTTTCCTTTCTTGTTCATTCCTCAGAGCTCATTTTAATCTCAACACCACCATGTAAAACATCAAGAACTGTCGTGGTTTTTGTTTTTGTTTGTTTGTTTGTTTTCATAATATTTTACTCTTGGGAGCCCGCAACCCAGCACTCAAATAAATACACAGAGACTTATTCCTACTTATAATTGCCCGGGCTTAACTTGACTCTTTTCTGGCCATCTTTTCTTAACTTTAATCATCCCATTTAATTTTGTCCCCCCCCCCCGAACTTTTACCTTTCTCTATCCTGTATGCTTTTCTTTGCTTTGATTGAGCGGCTGGCTGAATGCTTGTGTGGCTGGACTCTGGCATCCTCTTTCCCTCTCCTTTTCTCTGATACTCTCCTTACTTCTGCTCCTATTTATTCCCCCTGCCTGGCAGCCCTGCTCAGCTCTCTCCATCCTAACTCTTGGCCGTTCAGCCCTTTCTTAGACCAAGAAGGTGTTTGAGGCAGTCAAAATAACACAGCTTCACAGAGTCAGACAACTGCAACATCAAAGAGTGCCATCCTTCTTTGCATCATTAAGCAAACATTCCACATCATAATCGAATGGAACACATCTACAGCAAATATGCCGCAACCGAGAACTTCATAGGTGCCACAGTCTTTTTCAAGGCAGAGGTTCAACGTTCAGTGTTCTTAAAACACACAGAGTTTGGTTGTTGTTATTGCTTTGTTTTGATTTTTTTCCTTGTTTTGTTTTGTTTGAAGTTAAAGGCACTTGTGCACGGAGAAGAAAGAATCCGGGCACGATCATTATCCTGGGAAAGCAAAACCGAAGTCCAACACTGTCACAAGCCCAGCGTCTGGCCTCTCCTGTTCACTGGCTCTCTTGTGGGTCCAGAGGGGGAGGACGGTCACCCTCCCTCAGCTCTGCCATTCACAGCACCTGCAGCTGCTCTCCCAGGCCTAGATGGGCTCCACTCTGAGGCCACTGCTCCCCTTTGGTGGCTGTCCGGGGGTACCCGCCTCTCCAAGACCCCCGCCTTCGCCGGTGACCGCCTGCCTCTGCTGGGCTCTCTTCGGGGGCTCTCTGAGCATGCCATGTGGAAATGCCAGGCCTCGGCTGTTCCCCACGTTCCACCCCTTCCGGTCGCAGTGGGGTTCACCTGAGACTGCACCTTTGCTCATGTCCCCTCTCAGCCTCTCCCTGGGCACTCCAGAGCCAACGCCCACCCCCAGCCTCCGCTGCTCTCTGGTATCCATCCTTCCACACCTTCAATGCCATCACCACATAGGCGAGTCCTACACGTTTTCAAATTGGTGGCTGGCATGGGGTTCAGCCTCTGCATGCTGAACTTCAGGAAGTCCCCGCCCCCCGGGGGGAGGGAAGGGGGTTGCGGAGGAAGGTTTCACCTCCGCGGGGACGCTGCTGTCTTCTTAATCACAGCTGGCTTCTCAGCTCCAGTGGAGCTGACATTCCCTTCCAAGATGTCCCAGAGGAGCACAGCCAGCTTGGAGCAGTCAGCTGCTTTGCCCGCCTGCCCACAGTTCAAGGGCCTTTCCCAATCCTGGGGAAGGCCAGGTGATGGGGTCTGTCACAGCAAGACTCCACTCCAGGAACCAGGTTCCTCCGGAGTTAGGGTTTGTATTATCGCGATCAAACACCGTGACTCAAAGTCACTTGGGCGGAGAAGAGTTCGTTTCACCCTAAGGCTCCTAATTCCCTCCCAGAGGGAAGCCAGGGTAGGATCCCAGAGGCAGGAACTGCTGTAGCAGGTGTCTGTGGGAGAGTGCTCCCTACCGGCTTGCTCAGCCAGCTGTCCTACACAGCTCAGGATTGCCTGCCCAGGGGTGGGAAGGCCACAACTCGCCACTCCCTCATCCTGTGCCTCCTCCCTTCCCCGCACCCCAGCACCATGCCTACTTATGTCCTCTGGGCTGTCCCACATCCATCACTCCTGGCAGGCACACGCTATAGAGACGTTTTCTCACGCTACAGTCCCTCTTCCCAGAGGTGTCGCGTTGCCCAAAGCCAGCTAGCACAGAGTCAGACATCCCTGCATCCCTGCGGTTGGCATTCCACGGACAGCTAGAGAAGGATTGCCCCGTGCCTGCCCTCCATCTCCCCGCGCCGGTCCCCCAGGCCTTCTCTCCGAGTCCCACGGGTGGCCAGGGGGCGGCCGGACAGACCCTTCCCAGATGCCGCTTCACACTGGTGTCTCCAGGCGCCCGGGACTGGGATGGCTTCTGGGACAGGGGAGGGCTGGAGTCCGGTGGGGAAAAGGCTCTGTCTGGGCTCCCCCAGGATCGACTGTCATCTCCCACTATGCCTGCCATCCGGGCGGAGTTCAATCCAGCCGTCAGTACTCAAGGATCTGACTCTGGGCCTCGGACTTGCTGGCACGATCAGGACCGAGGGGACCCACCCGGCGCTGGACCCAAACAGGTGGACCGACGTTCCGCTACAATTTTCCAACTCAAACCTGCGCCTGCACCTCTTCCCCACACCCATGCAGGGGCCCCGGTCTCCAAGGAGCCGGAGAAACCGGCGCGTTGCAAACGCCAGACTTGGCCTCAGCTCTCCTTAGATGCTCAAGGGGCTTTCTGAGGAAAACTGGGTGGGACACGCACTGCCCGCCCCGGCGGCGGAGCTGAGTAAGGTGACCACACCGGATGCTTTTCGCCTGGATCCGGCCGTCTGCCCCTCAATAACACCTCCCCAGGGCAACCCCACGACACACCGAGGGTCCTGTCCCTCCCATCCCTTCCAACACCACCCTGGAGTCTTTCAAGATATACATAAAAATATAACATACACACAACACACCAACACCAACACACACACACACACACACACACACACACGCACGCACACACGCACACAAACACACACACACACACACACACACACACACACACTCACCGGAAAAACAAAAATGGTTCCATTTGTTTGAAGCGGTCTTTGAGTTGGGAAGAGCAGGGTAAAGCTCACAGGGAGCCTGTGATGAGGCAGGTGAGGCAGGCGGGGCAGCTGGGGCTTCTTCTGGATCTCAGAGCAGGCGGGGGAGTGAGGTGGAGACTCTGTGGGGTCCAGGAGTGGCTCGGAAGCGTGTGCTCGAGGGCTGCGCGGTAGGTGTGTGTGCCCGCGTGGTGGCGGCGGTGTGTGAGCTGGGCAGGACGGGAAGCAGCCAGGCTGAGCTATCCAGGCGCAGAGTTGGCGTCTTGTGTGAGACACGGTGGGCGGCAGTGGAGAGCGAGGCAATGGGAGAGCTGTGCAGACAGGGAGTGGCTCTGTTGTGATGGGTGGGGGCGTGAGAGCGGCAGGGGCGAGCAGAGGCGCGATGGCCCTGAACAAAAAGGAGGCGTGTGATTTGTTGGCGCCAAGGATCCCGCGCGTGAGATGGCAAGAGGAAAGAGAGGGCTTGGGGGAGGAGGCGAGGGTGCCGAGAGAAAGAAGAAAGGCTTCCCTGACCGGGAATCGAACCGAGCCGCGGCGGTGAGAGCGCCGAATCCTAACCACTAGACCACCAGGGAGAGTCGCAGTCTCCCGACGGTCCCGACACTCGCATCCCGGAGCCAGGCTGACAGCCAGCCTCTAGGCCACAATGCCGGCCCGCCCACCCGGCGCGAGAGCCGATGGCCCCGCATTTACCGGCCTTACCACGATGCCGTTCGGGGCTCGCGGGCACCTGCGCCTACTCCTGCCCTGCCAGCTGCCCGTCCCCGCCTACCCTCTGGCGATTCGCCGCCCAGCTCGGCGCCTCCCCGCGGATTAGACGCCTGGCCCTGGCGGTTCTCCTCTCGCTAGACACACCCTCAAAACGTCTCGGCCCCCCTGCCTCCTCCCTTCCTTCGCTCAGTTCTGCGATCCGTCGGTCGGGCGGTCACCGGACGACCTGAGAGCGGTGCCAGACAGGGCCAGCCTCGCCCTGGACCTTGGCAAAACACCGGCAGCTTGCGTTGGCCGGGAATCGAAACCCGGGTCAACTGCTTGGAAGGCAGCTATGCTCACCACTATACCACCAACGCCGCACCGCCGGGACGGCACCCACACGACGCCGGGGACTGACACCCGGCAGTGGACAGCGGCGACGGCGACGTGCCCTACCACTCGGGGACCGCCCCGACGTCAAAGCCAAAGCCGGCGCGTGAGCCACCGCCAACCGGGGCTCCGCCGCTGCGCGCTGTTCCCCGCGGTCCCCGCCGCGCCTCCCGCACGCACACGCCGGGCCCTGGTGGGCGCTCTCGCCGCCACCTGACTGCAGCAGCAACCCGGCGCGCCGCCAGGGCCTCGGGGAAGAGCGAGCGTCCGGGAGCGCTCGGGCCGGGTCCCTACAAAGACTCGCCTGCGCAGGGGGGTCCGGACACGAGAGTCGCACCCGGGCGGCTCTGACACCCGTAGCCAGGTTGGGAGGGCGACCCGATCCCAGACGTCGGAGTGCTGGGCCAGGTGCCAGGTGCCAGGCAAGGGGCCCGGGGGTCCGCCGGCCGGAACGTGGCGGCCGGATCCCGGCGCTCGGAAGGGACCAAGGGCCAGCGCGACCGTGGGCGACGGTCTGGCTAAAAAGAAGGCACGTCTCCTCGTCGGGGAAATCGAATCCCGGTGTCCCGCGTGACAGGCGGGGATACTCACCACTATACTAACGGGGAGGACCGCGACGACGTTCCATCGCCACGCCGGGCCCTCTCCGTCGCTCCAGACAGGCCCTGAGCTCTCCCTCCCACCACGGCCGACCTCCGCACACAAAACCCAAAGTTCCCGGGACGCCGCCACAATGCCCCTCGCACCGGGACCCGAACCCGCAACCCTGGGCGGTCGCCCCCTCGCCGCCCGGGCTGTTGAGCGGGGCTCTCCCAGGTGACAGCTTTCTGCAGCCCTCGCCCACGCCATCAGGAGAGGCTGCGCCGACTCCTGCGCGGCCCCGCGGCGGCTGGGCTGCTGGCCCGGACGCACCCCCACCGCACCCCCGGGACCTGCAGCGACTTTGGCGCCTAGGAGCGTCTCCACGGACCCCGGGCGAGGCCCGCAGCCTCAGCACCCGGAACGCCCACACCAGCTCGGGCGCCCCGTCGCTCCAGGTCCACTCGGCGCGCGCGTGGGCTCCGGCTGCCAGCCAGGCGAGCGGCCGCGCGAACAGACCCGCCGTCAGGATGGCCGAGCGGTCTAAGGCGCTGCGTTCAGGTCGCAGTCTCCCCTGGAGGCGTGGGTTCGAATCCCACTCCTGACATGCTCATCTTTTGGCCACAACACCCGGGGAGAAGAGAGAGAGAGAGAGAGAGAGAGAGAGAGAGAGAGAGAGAGAGAGAGAGAGAGAGAGAGAGAGAGAGAGAGAGATCGCAGCTCGCGCCTCCTTGCACAAGCCCTCCAGCGCCGCCGCTCCCTTCGGACCCGAAACCTTCGCGCCCACACCTGTGCCTAGACGAGCGCCCTCCTCTCAGCTGCCACCAACTCCTGGAGGAGAGCGGATGGGGAGCGTGCAGGAGCAAGTGAGGCGGCCGCTCCTGAGCTCCCAGCAGCCCAGCCAGCCAGCCAGCCAGCCAGCCTGCCTGCCTGCCCGGTGCCATTTTTTGCCAACACAGGACTTGGTCCACCCCCATCCGACCCCCGGAACTCTTCGCCCAGCCCTCACGCCCGCCAGCCCTTTCGGGCCCATTCCATTTCCTCCTGCTGCCGCGGGAGACGCCCACCGCACCCATCTTGGTGGTCTGAGGTGGTCGGGGATTCTCGTGTGCGGAGGTGCCCTTTCCCTGCCAACGCCTGCCAGACGCTTGGTGCACTCACAGCCACGCGCCCGCTCCGTCGGCCAGCAGGGGCAGGGCTGACGTGGGGCCTAGGCGTCCGTCAGGGGGGGCGCGCTTGAGCCCCAGAGCCTCAGTCTGGACCGGGAACTCTCGTGGCCGTGGCCGTGGCGCTCCCCTGGCCGGTCCAGCCAGCCAGGGCCCAGGATCCAGCTGATGCAGGGACTGTCGGGGAGCAGAGGCTGTGGGAGCAGTCGGGGAATTTTGTTGGCCATGGCATGGGTGGTTCAGTGGTAGAATTCTCGCCTGCCACGCGGGAGGCCCGGGTTCGATTCCCGGCCCATGCAGAGTCCAGTCCCTTTTGGTCCTCAGCCACATGTCCAGTGTCCCGGCGGGCCGGCAGTCCTTCCTAGTCCAGTCCAAGCTGCGCGCGCTGTGCACACGACACAAGGACTCTTGGACAGCGCCAGTGCCAGCTGCGCTCCAGTGAGCCAGCGCCTACCCACTAACCTGGTCGCTTCTCCTCAACTCAGCCAGCCAGACCCAACTGCAAGGACACTGCATCCATCACTCACTTCCTTGCCACTTCAAAGCACCTGCCATACCTAGCCTCTCCTCTGCACACTGGTGCCAGCAGCCAGCGCCTCCGTGGTTCTTAGACCACGCCCCCGACACCACCCACACCCACACCTCCAGCCTCCCACCCCACACTACCGGCTCCACACAGCCTGCCTCTCTCACGATGGAGACTTACCTGGCGGACCTCTCTTGCTGGGGGTCCAAATCGCGTCCCTGATTCTGGACCTTCTTGTGCCTCCTTTGCTGCGGAGGGAGGGACAACTCCGGTAGGGACCAGGATGCCTTATTTCCCTAGCGCATTGCCCACAGCAACTCTTCAGACCCTTGAGTGCATCCCAGCTCCCGAGACTCGGCAGGGCTGGAGGTGTTTCCTCGCGCCCTCTTCCACCATGTGGAGGTGGAGAAATCCACCGCTCCTGCGTCTCACTCGGCCCAGAGCCCACCCACACCCTTGGTCAACCACAGAGTCTTTGGCCCTACAGGACACTACTCCCTCCCTGCTGAGATCTCTCTGTCTCTCTGTTTCTCTATCTCTGTCTGTCTGTCTGTCTCTTTCTATGTTACACACACACACAAACACACACACACACACACACACACAGAGAGAGAGAGAGAGAGAGAGAGAGAGAGAGAGAGAGAGAGAGAGAGAGAGAGAGAGAGATGGGGAGAGGGAGACGGAGAGGGAGAGTAGAGAGAGAGACAGAGACAGAGAGACAGATAGAAGTCTAGGCACAGGCCGGAGAGGCACAAACACAGATCACTCAATCTTAGTTCCTTCTGTGCCACCGCAAAGCCCTTGCTGCAGGTCAGGGCAATGCTCCCTGGTTTTCTGAGACCTGGGCTAGTCCAGGTGACCTATTGGCCAGTGTGTGTGCCCTGCATCCTCACCACCCCGCCCGCCCCATTGACCGTCCAGGCTGACAGTCCATCCTCTCCAGCGAGCTCAGTGTGTCCACACACTCTGCGCTTCACACTTCTCCAGCCTCCCATCCGCTGGACCATGAGTCCCATCCCTGCAGTCCAACTCTCCTCTTTGCTCCGGAAGACGGTGGCTTTCACGAAGGAAAGCCTTAACCCATCTGGAACCGGACCCATCCACAGCACACTGGCCAGAGAAAGGTCCTGTCTAACCACAGGCAACTGGCTGGCCTCTGCTGCCTGTTAAGTCCCTGACCTGCCTGCTCTCTGTCTTCAACAGAGGCCAGTGGGAGTGGTCGGGACTCCCCCAGCTTTTTAGTAAAGAGAGTGCAGAAACAGAACCAAGTGGGGCTAGTCACTTGACATTGGTCTGCAATCAGAACAGAAACTAGATCGCATATCAAGAGCAGGGGAGACCGGATGTTGGGACTAGGACATGCAGTTCTTAACTCTGGCAATGATGTCGGCCACTCCTGCTGCGGCTACTTCTTCTTCTTCTTCTTCTTCTTCTTCTTCTTCTTCTTCTTCTTCTTCTTCTTCTTCTTCTTCTTCTTTCTCCTCCTCCTCTCTTCCTCCTTTTCCTTCTCCTCCTCCTCCTCCTCCTCCTCCTTCTCTTCTAATTCTCCTGCTTCCTCTTCTACTGCTACTACAAATACCACGATTAGTTTCTCATTTTACTTCTCACTTTCCTCTCCCTCCTTTTTCCTTCTCCTCCTCCTACCTCTTTTTAATCCTTTCTTCTTCTTCTTCTTTCTTCTTCTTCTTTCTTCTTCTTCTTCTTTTTCTTCTTCTTCTGCTGCTGCTGGTGGTGATGCTCAGGGATGTAGGAATGAGAGGGAGTTGGAAAGGAGCAGGAACAGAAACAGCCCAATCTCTGCCATCAGGCTCCTAGAACCATCTCCTGGGGCTCCTGCCCCTTTCGTTCTGAGTAGGGACCAGGATCATGTTTTCAGTTGAGCTTGTTACTGTTGTGATCAAATGTGTGACTGAAAGCAACCTTGGGGTGAGAAGGTTTGATTTCTTCTTTCAACTGCTTAGCACCACAGTGGTGGGGAGTGTGGATGGGTGGGGGAGTTGGGGAGGGCTGGGTTAATGGGGCTTAGGTGGTCAGAGTCGGGTCTTGGGGGTGGTGTGGTGAGGGAGAGACCTAGAGGCAGGAAGTGATGCAGAGGACCTGCATGAGGGCTGCCTAACCGGCTTGCTCAGCCTGCTCTCTTATCCCACACAGGACCATCTGCCCAGGGATTGGCACTGACCACTCACCCACCTCCTCTCTTCACGTGCCCTCCCACATCCGTCGTGAATCCAACAATAACCTACAAACTTGGCTGAAGCCCGGCTCAGGGAAGACTCTTCTCGATTCCCATTCGCTCTTCTCAGAGGAGTCCAGGTTTTTGTCAAGTTCACCAGAACCAACCAACATCGTTGACCCTTTGTCAACCTGACACACAACTAGGTCCCTTATTGAGCCATAACCTTTCCTTTCTTGTTCATTCCTCAGAGCTCATTTAATCTCAACACCACATGTAAAACATCAAGAACTGTCGTGGTTTTTGTTTTTGTTTGTTTTGTTTGTTTTCATAATATTTTTACTCTATGGAGCCCGCAACCCAGCACTCAAATAAATACACAGAGACTTATTCTACTTATAATTGCCCCGGGCTTAACTTGACTCTTTTCTGGCATCTTTTCTTAACTTTAATCATCCCATTTAATTTTGTCCCCCCCCCCGAACTTTTACCTTTCTCTATCCTGTATGCTTTTCTTTGCTTTGATTGAGCGGCTGGCTGAATTGCTTGTGTGGCTGGACTCTGGCATCCTCTTTCCCTCTCCTTTTCTCTGATACTCTCCTTACTTCTGCTCCTATTTATTCCCCCTGCCTGGCAGCCCTGCTCAGCTCTCTCCATCCTAACTCTTGGCCGTTCAGCCTTTCTTAGACCAAGAAGGTGTTTGAGGCAGTCAAAATAACACAGCTTCACAGAGTCAGACAACTGCAACATCAAAGAGTGCCATCCTTCTTTGCATCATTAAGCAAACATTCCACATCATAATCGAATGGAACACATCTACAGCAAATATGCCGCAACGAGAACTTCATAGGTGCCACAGTCTTTTTCAAGGCAGAGGTTCAACGTTCAGTGTTCTTAAAACACACAGAGTTTTGGTTGTTGTTATTGCTTTGTTTTGATTTTTTTCCTTGTTTTGTTTTGTTTGAAGTTAAAGGCACTTGTGCAGCGGAGAAGAAAGAATCCGGGCACGATCATTATCCTGGGAAAGCAAAACCGAAGTCCAACACTGTCACAAGCCCAGCGTCTGGCCTCTCCTGTTCACTGGCTCTCTTGTGGGTCCAGAGGGGGAGGACGGTCACCCTCCTCAGCTCTGCCATTCACAGCACCTGCAGCTGCTCTCCCAGGCCTAGATGGGCTCCACTCTGAGGCACTGCTCCCCTTTGGTGGCTGTCCGGGGGTACCCGCCTCTCCAAGACCCCCGCCTTCGCCGGTGACCGCCTGCCTCTGCTGGGCTCTCTTCGGGGCTCTCTGAGCATGCCATGTGGAAATGCCAGGCCTCGGCTGTTCCCCCACGTTCCACCCCTTCCGGTCGCAGTGGGGTTCACCTGAGACTGCACCTTTGCTCATGTCCCCTCTCAGCCTCTCCCTGGGCACTCCAGAGCCAACGCCACCCCCAGCCTCCGCTGCTCTCTGGTATCCATCCTTCCACACCTTCAATGCCATCACCACATAGGCGAGTCCTACACGTTTTCAAATTGGTGGCTGGCATGGGGTTCAGCCCTCTGCATGCTGAACTTCAGGAAGTCCCCGCCCCCGGGGGGAGGGAAGGGGGTTGCGGAGGAAGGTTTCACCTCCGCGGGGACGCTGCTGTCTTCTTAATCACAGCTGGCTTCTCAGCTCCAGTGGAGCTGACATTCCCTTCCAAGATGTCCCAGAGGAGCACAGCCAGCTTGGAGCAGTCAGCTGCTTTGCCCGCCTGCCCACAGTTCAAGGGCCTTTCCCAATCCTGGGGAAGGCCAGGTGATGGGGTCTGTCCACAGCAAGACTCCACTCCAGGAACCAGGTTCCTCCGGAGTTAGGGTTTGTATTATCGCGATCAAACACCGTGACTCAAAGTCACTTGGCGGAGAAGAGTTCGTTTCACCCTAAGGCTCCTAATCCCTCCCAGAGGGAAGCCAGGGTAGGATCCCAGAGGCAGGAACTGCTGTAGCAGGTGTCTGTGGAGAGTGCTCCCTACCGGCTTGCTCAGCCAGCTGTCCTACACAGCTCAGGATTGCCTGCCCAGGGTGGGAAGGGCCACAACTCGCCACTCCCTCATCCTGTGCCTCCTCCTTCCCCGCACCCCAGCACCTGCCTACTTATGTCCTCTGGGCTGTCCCACATCCATCACTCCTGGCAGGCACACGCTATAGAGACGTTTTCTCACGCTACAGTCCCTCTTCCAGAGGTGTCGCGTTGCCCAAAGCCAGCTAGCACAGAGTCAGACATCCCTGCATCCTGCGGTTGGCATTCCACGGACAGCTAGAGAAGGATTGCCCCGTGCTGCCCTCCATCTCCCGCGCGGTCCCCCCAGGCCTTCTCTCCGAGTCCCACGGGTGGCCAGGGGGCGGCCGGACAGACCCTTCCCAGATGCCGCTTCACACTGGTGTCTCCAGGCGCCGGGATGGGATGGTTCTGGGACAGGGAGGGCTGGAGTCCGGTGGGGAAAAGGCTCTGTCTGGGCTCCCCAGGATCGACTGTCATCTCCCACTATGCTGCCATCCGGGCGGAGTTCAATCCAGCCGTCAGTACTCAAGGATCTGACTCTGGGCCTCGGACTTGCTGGCACGATCAGGACGAGGGGACCACCCGGCGCTGGACCAACAGGTGGACCGACGTTCCGCTACAATTTTCCAACTCAACCTGCGCTGCACCTCTTCCCACACCCATGCAGGGGCCCGGTCTCCAAGGAGCCGGAGAAACGGCGCGTTGCAAACGCCAGACTTGGCCTCAGCTCTCCTTAGATGCTCAAGGGGCTTTCTAGGAAACCGGGTGGGGACACGCACTGCCCGCCCCGGCGGCGGAGCTGAGTAAGGTGACCACACGGATGCTTTTCGCCTGGATCCGGCCGTCTGCCCTCAATAACACCTCCCAGGGCAACCCCACGACACACCGAGGGTCTGTCCCTCCATCTTCAACACCACCCTGGAGTCTTTCAAGATATACATAAAAATATAACATACACACAACACACCAACACCAACACACACACACACACACACACACACACACACGCACGCACCACAACGCACACACACACACACACACACACACACACACTCACGGAAAACAAAATGGTTCCATTTGTTTGAAGCGGTCTTTGAGTTGGGAAGAGCAGGGTAAAGCTCACAGGGAGCCTGTGATGAGGCAGGTGAGGCAGGCGGGGCAGCTGGGGCTTCTTCTGGGATCTCAGAGCAGGCGGGGGAGTGAGGTGGAGACTCTGTGGGGTCCAGGAGTGGCTCGGAAGCGTGTGCTCGAGGGCTGCGGGTAGGTGTGTGCCGCGTGGTGGCGGCGGTGTGTGAGCTGGGCAGGACGGGAAGCAGCAGGCTGAGCTATCCAGGCGCAGAGTTGGCGTCTTGTGTGAGACACGGTGGGCGGCAGTGGAGAGCGAGGCAATGGGAGAGCTGTGCAGACAGGGAGTGGCTCTGTTGTGATGGGTGGGGGCGTGAGAGCGGCAGGGCGAGCAGAGGCGCGATGGCCCTGAACAAAAAGGAGGCGTGTGATTTGTTGGCGCCAAGGATCCGCGCGTGAGATGGCAAGAGGAAAGAGAGGGCTTGGGGAGGAGGCGAGGGTGCGAGAGAAAGAAGAAAGGCTTCCCTGACCGGGATCGAACCGAGCCGCGGGCGGTGAGAGCGCCGAATCCTAACCACTAGACCACAGGAGAGTCGCAGTCTCCCGACGGTCCCGACACTCGCATCCCGGAGCCAGGCTGACAGCCAGCCTCTAGGCCACAATGCCGGCCGCCCACCCGGCGCGAGAGCCGATGGCCGCATTTACCGGCCTTACACGATGCCGTTCGGGGCTCGCGGGCACCTGCGCCTACTCCTGCCCTGCCAGATGCCCGCCCCGCCTCCTCTGGCGATTCGCCGCCCAGCTCGGCGCCTCCCCGCGGATTAGACGCTGGCCCTGGCGGTTCTCCTCGCTAGACACACCCTCAAAACGTCTCGGCCCCCCTGCCTCCTTCCTTCGCTCAGTCTGCGATCGTCGGTCGCGGTCACCGGACGACCTGAGAGGGTGCCAGACAGGGCCAGCCTCGGCCCTGGACCTTGGCAAAACACCGGCAGCTTGCGTTGGCCGGGAATCGAACCCGGGTCAACTGCTTGGAAGGCAGCTATGCTCACCACTATACCACCAACGCCGCACCGCCGGGACGGCACCCACACGACGCCGGGGACTGACACCCGGCAGTGGACAGCGCGACGGCGACGTGCCCTACCACTCGGGGACCGCCCCGACGTCAAAGCCAAAGCCGCGCGTGAGCCACCGCCAACCGGGGCTCCGCCGCTGCGCGCTGTTCCCCGCGTCCCGCCGCGCCTCCCGCACGCACACGCCGGGCCCTGGTGGGCGCTCTCGCCACCTGACTGCAGCAGCAACCCGGCGCGCCGCCAGGGCCTCGGGGAAGAGCGAGCGTCCGGGAGCGCTCGGGCCGGGTCCCACAAAGACTCGCCTGCGCAGGGGGCTCGGACACGAGAGTCGCACCCGGGCGGCTCTGACACCCGTCGCCAGGTGGGAGGGCGACCCGATCCCAGACGTCGGAGTGCTGGGCCAGGTGCCAGGTGCCAGGAGGGGCCCGGGGGTCCGCCGGCCGGAACGTGGGCGGCCGGATCCCGGCGCTCGGAAGGGACCAAGGGCCAGCGCGGCCGTGGGCGACGGTCTGGCTAAAAAGAAGGCACGTCTCCTCGTCGGGGAATCGAACCCCGGTGTCCCGCGTGACAGGCGGGGATACTCACCACTATACTAACGGGGAGGACCGCGACGACGTTCCATCGCCACGCCGGGCCCTCTCCGTCGCTCCAGACAGGCCCTGAGCTCTCCCTCCCACCACGGCCGACCTCCGCACACAAACCCAAAGTTCCCGGGACGCCGCCACAATGCCCCTCGCACCGGGACCGAACCGCACCCTGGGCGGTCGCCCCTCGCCGCCGGGCTGTTGAGCGGGGCTCTCCAGGTGACAGCTTTCTGCAGCCCTCGCCCACGCCATCAGGAGAGGCTGCGCCGACTCCTGCGCGGCCCCGCGGCGGCTGGGCTGCTGGCCCGGACGCACCCCCACCGCACCCCCGGGACCTGCAGCGACTTTTGGCGCCTAGGAGCGTCTCCACGGACCCCGGGCGAGGCCCGCAGCCTCAGCACCGGAACGCCCACAACAGCTCGGGCGCCGTCGCTCCAGGTCCACTCGGCGCGCGCGTGGGCTCCGGCTGCCAGCCAGGCGAGCGGCCGCGCGAACAGACCCGCCGTCAGGATGGCCGAGCGGTCTAAGGCGCTGCGTTCAGGTCGCAGTCTCCCCTGGAGGCGTGGGTTCGAATCCCACTCCTGAATGCTCATCTTTTGGCCACAAACCGGGGAGAAAGAGAGAGAGAGAGAGAGAGAGAGAGAGAGAGAGAGAGAGAGAGAGAGAGAGAGAGAGAGAGAGAGAGAGAGAGAGAGATCGCAGCTCGCGCCTCCTTGCACAAGCCTCCAGCGCGCCGCTCCCTTCGGACCGAAACCTTCGCGCCCACACCTGTGCCTAGACGAGCGCCCTCCTCTCAGCTGCACCAACTCCTGGAGGAGAGCGGATGGGGAGCGTGCAGGAGCAAGTGAGGCGGCCGCTCCTGAGCTCCAGGCAGCCAGCAGCCAGCCAGCCAGCCAGCCTGCCTGCCTGCCCGGTGCCATTTTTTGCCAACACAGGACTTGGTCCACCCCCATCCGACCCCCGGAACTCTTCGCCCAGCCCTCACGCGCCAGCCCTTTCGGGCCCATTCCATTTCCTCCTGCTGCCGCGGGAGACGCCCACCGCACCCATCTTGGTGGTCTGAGGTGGTCGGGGATTCTCGTGTGCGGAGGTGCCCTTTCCCTGCCAACGCCTGCCAGACGCTTGGTGCACTCACAGCCACGCGCCGCTCCGTCGGCCAGCAGGGCAGGGCTGACGTGGGGCCTAGGCGTCCGTCAGGGGGCGCGCTTGAGCCCCAGAGCCTCAGTCTGGACCGGGAACTCTCGTGGCCGTGGCCGTGGCGCTCCCTGGCCGGTCCAGCCAGCCAGGGCCCAGGATCCAGCTGATGCAGGGACTGTCGGGGAGCAGAGGCTGTGGGAGCAGTCGGGGAATTTTGTTGGCCATGGCATGGGTGGTTCAGTGGTAGAATTCTCGCCTGCCACGCGGGAGGCCCGGGTTCGATTCCCGGCCCATGCAGAGTCCAGTCCCTTTTGGTCCTCAGCCACATGTCCAGTGTCCCGGCGGCCGGCAGTCCTTCCTAGTCCCAGTCCAAGCTGCGCGCGCTGTGCACACGACACAAGGACTCTTGGACAGCGCCAGTGCCAGCTGCGCTCCAGTGAGCCAGCGCCTACCACTAACCTGGTCGCTTCTCCTCAACTCAGCCAGCCAGACCCAACTGCAAGGACACTGCATCCATCACTCACTTCCTTGCCACTTCAAAGCACCTGCCATACCTAGCCTCTCCTCTGCACACTGGTGCCAGCAGCCAGCGCCTCCGTGGTTCTTAGACCACGCCCCGACACCACCCACACCCCACACCTCCAGCCTCCCACCCCACAGTACCGGCTCCACACAGCCTGCCTCTCTCACGATGGAGACTTACCTGGCGGACCTCTCTTGCTGGGGTCCGAATCGCGTCCCTGATTCTGGACCTTCTTGTGCCTCCTTTGCTGAGGAGGGACAACTCCGGTAGGGACCAGGATGCCTTATTTCCCTAGCGCATTGCCCACAGCAACTCTTCAGACCCTTGAGTGCATCCCAGCTCCCGAGACTCGGCAGGGCTGGAGGTGTTTCCTCGCGCCCTCTTCCACCATGTGGAGGTGGAGAAATCCACCGCTCCTGCGTCTCACTCGGCCCAGAGCCCACCCACACCCTTGGTCAACCACAGAGTCTTTGGCCCTACAGGACACTACTCCCTCCCTGCTGAGATCTCTCTGTCTCTCTGTTTCTCTATCTCTGTCTGTCTGTCTGTCTCTTTCTATGTTACACACACACACAAACACACACACACACACACACACAGAGAGAGAGAGAGAGAGAGAGAGAGAGAGAGAGAGAGAGAGAGAGATGGGGGAGAGGGAGACGGAGAGGAGAGTAGAGAGAGAGACAGAGACAGAGAGACAGATAGAAGTCTAGGCACAGGCCGGAGAGGCACAAACACAGATCACTCAATCTTAGTTCCTTCTGTGCCACCGCAAAGCCCTTGCTGGCAGGTCAGGGCAATGCTCCCTGGTTTTCTGAGACCTGGGCTAGTCCAGGTGACCTATTGGCCAGTGTGTGTGCCCTGCATCCTCACCACCCCGCCCGCCCATTGACCGTCCAGGCTGACAGTCCATCCTCTCCAGCGAGCTCAGTGTGTCCACACACTCTGCGCTTCACACCTTCTCCAGCCTCCCATCCGCTGGACCATGAGTCCCATCCTGCAGTCCAACTCTCCTCTTTGCTCCGGAAACGGTGGCTTTCACGAAGGAAAGCCTTAACCCATCTGGCACCGGACCCATCCACAGCACACTGGCCAGAGAAAGGTCCTGTCTAACCACAGGCAACTGGCTGGCCTCTGCTGCCTGTTAAGTCCCTGACCTGCCTGCTCTCTGTCTTCAACAGAGGCCAGTGGGAGTGGTCGGACTCCCCCAGCTTTTTAGTAAAGAGAGTGCAGAAACAGAACCAAGTGGGGCTAGTCACTTGACATTGGTCTGCAATCAGACAGAAACTAGATCGCATATCAAGAGCAGGGAGACCGGATGTTGGGACTAGGACATGCAGTTCTTAACTCTGGCAATGATCGGCCACTCCTGCTGCGGCTACTTCTTCTTCTTCTTCTTCTTCTTCTTCTTCTTCTTCTTCTTCTTCTTCTTCTTCTTCTTCTTTCTCCTCCTCCTCTCTTCCTCCTTTCCTTCTCCTCCTCCTCCTCCTCCTTCTCTTCTAATTCTCCTGCTTCCTCTTCTACTGCTACTACAAATACCACGATTAGGTTCTCATTTTACTTTCACTTTCCTCTCCCTCCTTTTCCTTCTCCTCTCCTACCTCTTTTAATCCTTTCTTCTTCTTCTTCTTCTTCTTCTTCTTCTTCTTCTTCTTCTTCTCTTTTTCTTCTTCTTCTGCTGCTGCTGGTGGTGATGCTCAGGGATGTAGGAATGAGAGGGAGTTGGAAAAGAGCAGGAACAGAAACAGCCCAATCTCTGCCATCAGGCTCCTAGAACCATCTCCTGGGGCTCCTGCCCCTTTCGTTTCTTGAGTAGGACCAGGATCATGTTTTCAGTTGAGCTTGTTACTGTTGTGATCAAATGTGTGACTGAAAGCACCTTGGGGTGAGAAGGTTTGATTTCTTCTTTCAACTGCTTAGCACCACAGTGGTGGAGTGTGGATGGGTGGGGGAGTTGGGGAGGGCTGGGTTAATGGGGCTTAGTGGTCAGAGTCGGGTCTTGGGGTGGTGTGGTGAGGGAGAGACCTAGAGGCAGGAAGTGATGCAGAGGACCTGCATGAGGCTGCCTACCGGCTTGCTCAGCCTGCTCTCTTATCCCACACAGGACCATCTGCCCAGGGATTGGCACTGACCACTCACCCACCTCCTCTCTTCACGTGCCCTCCCACATCCGTCGTGAATCCAACAATAACCTACAAACTTGGCTGAAGGCCCGGCTCAGGGAAGACTCTTCTCGATTCCCATTCGCTCTTCTCAGAGGAGTCCAGGTTTTTGTCAAGTTCACAGAACCAACCAACATCGTTGACCCTTGTCAACCTGACACACAACTAGGTCCCTTATTGAGCCATAACCTTTCCTTTCTTGTTCATTCCTCAGAGCTCATTTTAATCTCAACACCACCATGTAAAACATCAAGAACTGTCGTGGTTTTTGTTTTTGTTTGTTTGTTTGTTTTCATAATATTTTATCTTGGGAGCCCGCAACCCAGCACTCAAATAAATACACAGAGACTTATTCCTACTTATAATTGCCGGGCTTAACTTGACTCTTTTCTGGCCATCTTTTTCTTAACTTTAATCATTCCCAATTAATTTTGTCCCCCCCCCCCCCCCGAACTTTTTACCTTTCTCTATCCTGTATGCTTTTCTTTGCTTTGATTGAGCGGCTGGCTGAATGCTTGTGTGCTGGACTCTGGCATCCTCTTTCCCTCTCCTTTTCTCTGATACTCTCCTTACTTCTGCTCCTATTTATTCCCCCTGCCTGGCAGCCCTGCTCAGCTCTCTCCATCCTAACTCTTGGCCGTTCAGCCCTTTCTTAGACCAAGAAGGTGTTTGAGGCAGTCAAAATAACACAGCTTCACAGAGTCAGACAACTGCAACATCAAAGAGTGCCATCCTTCTTTGCATCATTAAGCAAAACATTCCCCATCATAATCGAATGGAACACATCTACAGCAAATATGCCGCAACCGAGAACTTCATAGGTGCCACAGTCTTTTTCAAGGCAGAGGTTCAACGTTCAGTGTTCTTAAAACACACAGAGTTTGGTTGTTGTTATTGCTTTGTTTTGATTTTTTTCCTTGTTTTGTTTTGTTTGAAGTTAAAGGCACTTGTGCACGGAGAAGAAAGAATCCGGGCACGATCATTATCCTGGGAAAGCAAAACCGAAGTCCAACACTGTCACAAGCCCAGCGTCTGGCCTCTCCTGTTCACTGGCTCTCTTGTGGGTCCAGAGGAGGAGGAAGTCACCCTCCCTCAGCTCTGCCATTCACAGCACCTGCAGCTGCTCTCCCAGGCCTAGATGGGCTCCACTCTGAGGCCACTGCTCCCCTTTGGTGGCTGTCCGGGGGTACCCGCCTCTCCAAGACCCCCGCCTTCGCCGGTGACCGCCTGCCTCTGCTGGGCTCTCTTCGGGGGCTCTCTGAGCATGCCATGTGGAAATGCCAGGCCTCGGCTGTTCCCCACGTTCCACCCCTTCCGGTCGCAGTGGGGTTCACCTGAGACTGCACCTTTGCTCATGTCCCCTCTCAGCCTCTCCCTGGGCACTCCAGAGCCAACGCTCACCCCCAGCCTCCGCTGCTCTCTGGGATCCATCCTTCCACACCTTCAATGCCATCACCACATAGGCGAGTCCTACACGTTTTCAAATTGGTGGCTGGCATGGGGTTCAGCCTCTGCATGCTGACCTTCAGGAAGTCCCGGCCCCCCCCCGGGGGGGGAAGGGGGTTGGGGAGGGAGGTTTCACCTCCGGGGGGACGCTGCTGTCTTCTTAATCACCGCTAGCTTCTCAGCTCCAGGGGAGCTGACATTCCCTTCCAAGATGTCCCAGAGGAGCACAGCCAGCTTGGAGCAGTCAGCTGCTTTGCCCGCCCGCCCACAGTTCAAGGGCCTTTCCCAATCCTGGGGAAGGCCAGGTGATGGGGTCCGTCACAGCAAGACTCCACTCCAGGAACCAGGTTCCTCCTGAGTTAGGGTTTGTATTATCGCGATCAAACACCGTGACTCAAAGCCACTTGGGCGGAGAAGAGTTCGTTTCACCCTAAGGCTCCTAAGTCCCTCCCAGAGGGAAGCCAGGGTAGGATCCCGGAGGCATTAACTGCTGTAGCAGGTGTCTGTGGGAGAGTGCTCCCTACCGGCTTGCTCAGCCAGCTGTCCTACACAGCTCAGGATGCCTGCTCAGGGTGGGAAGGCCGCTGGCCACAACTCGCCACTCCCTCATCCTGTGCCTGCTCTCTTCCCCGCACCCCAGCACCATGGCCTACTTATGTCCTCTGGGCTGTCCCACATCCATCACTCAGGGCAGGCACACGCTATAGAGACGTTTTCTCACGCTACAGTCCCTCTTCCCAGAGGTGTCGCGTTGCCCAAAGCCAGCTAGCACAGAGCCGGTCATCCTGCATCCCTGCGGTTGCATTCCACGGACAGCTAGCGAAGGATTGCCCGGTGCCTGCCCTCCCTCCCCCGCGCCGGTCCCCCCAGGCCTTTTCTCGAGTCCCACGGGTGGCCAGGGGGCGGCCGGACAGACCCTTCCCAGATGCCGCTTCACACTGGTGTCTCCAGGCGCCCGGGACTGGATGGCTTCTGGGACAGGGAGGGCTGGAGTCCGGTGGGAAAAGGCTCTGTCTGGGCTCCCCCAGGTTCGACTGGCATCTCCCACTATGCCTGCCATCCGGGCGGAGTTCAATCCAGCCGTGAGCACTCAAGGATCTGACTCTGGGCCTCGACTTGCTGGCACGGTCCGGACCGAGGGGACCCACCCGGCGCTGGACCCAACAGGTGGACCGATGTTCCGCTCCAATTTTCCGACTCACACCTGCGCCTGCACCTCTTCCCCACACCCATGCAGGGGCCCCGGTCTCCAAGGAGCCGGAGAAACGGGCGCGTTGCCAACGCCAGACTTGGCCTCAGCTCTCCTTAGACGCTCAAGGGGCTTTCGAGGAAACCGGGTGGGACACGCACTGCCCGCCCCGGCGGCGGAGCTGAGTAAGGTGACCACACCGGATGCTTTTCGCCTGGATCCGGCCGTCTGCACCTCAATAACATCTCCCCAGGACAACCCCACGACACACCGAGGGTCCTGTCCCTCCCATCCCTTCCAACACCACCCTGGAGTCTTTCAAGATATACATAAAAAATATAACATACACACAACACACCAACACCTACATACACACACACACACACACAACACACACACACACACATCACCGGAAAAACAAAAATGGTTCCATTTGTTTGAAGCGGACATTGAGTTGTGAAGAGCAGGGTAAAGCTCACAGGGAGCCTGTGAGGAGGCAGGTGAGGCAGGCGGGGAAGCTGGGGCTTCTTCTGGATGTCAGAGCAGGCGGGGGACTGAGGTGGAGACTCTGTGGGGTCCATGAGTGGCTCGGAAGCGTGTGCTCGAGGGCTGCGCGGTGGGTGTGTGTGCCCGCGTGGTGGTGGCGGTGTGTAAGCTGGGCAGGACGGGAAGCAGCCAGGCTGAGCTGTCCAGGCGCAGAGTTGGCGTCTTGTGTGAGAGACGGTGGGCGGCAGTGGAGAGCGAGGCAATGGGAGAGCTGTGAGAACAGGGAGCGGGCTCTGTTGTGATGGGTGGGGGCGTGAGAGCAGCAGGGGCGAGCAGAGGCGCGATGCCCCTGAACAAAAGGGAGGCGTGTGATTTGTCGGCGCCAAGGATCCCGCGTGAGGTGGCAAGAGGAGACAGAGGGCTTGGAGGAGGCGAGGGTGCCGAGAGAAAGAAGAAAGGCTTCCCTGACCGGGAATCGAACCAGGGCCGCGGCGGTGAGAGCGCCGAATCCTAACCACTAGACCACCAGGGAGCGTAGCAGTCTCCCGACGGTCCCGACACTCGCTTCGCGGAGCCAGGCTGACAGCCAGCCTCTAGGCCACAAAGCCGGCCTGCCCACCCGGCGTGAGAGCCGATGACCCCGCATTTACCGGCCTTACCAGGATGCCGTTCGGGGCTCGCGGGCACCTGCGCCTACTCCTGCCCTGCCAGATGCCCGCCCCCGGCTGCCCTCTGGCGATTCACCGCCCAGCTCGGCGCCTCCCCGCGGATTAGACGCTTGGCCCTGGCGGTTCTCCTCCCGCTAGACACACCCTCAAAACGTCTCGGCCCCCCTGCCTCCTCCCTTCCTTCGCTCAGTCCAGCGATCCGTCGGTCGGGCGGTCACCGGACGACCTGAGAGGGGTGCCAGACAGGGAAGGCCTCCGCCCTGGACCTTGGCAAAACACTGGCAGCTTGCGTTGGCCGGGAATCAAACCCGGGTCAACTGCTGGGAAGGCAGCTATGCTCACCACTATACCACCAACGCCGCACCGCGGGACGGCACCCACACGACGCCGGGGACTGACACCGGACAGTGCACAGCGGCGACGGCGACGTGGCCTAACCCTCGGGGACCGCCCCGACGTCAAAGCCAACACCAGCGCGCGAGCCACCGCCAACCGGGGCTCCGCCGCTGCGCGCTGTTCCCCGCCGTCCCAGCCGCGCCTCCCGCACGCACACGCCGGGCCCTGGTGGGCGCTCTCGCCGCCACCTGACTGCAGCAGCAACCCGGCGCGCCGCCAGGCCACGGGAAGAGCGAGCGTCCGCGAGCGCTCGGGGCGGGTCCCCACCAAGACTCGCCTGCGCAGCGTGGGCTCAGGGCACGACAGTCGCACCCGGGCGGCTCTGACACCCGTCGCCAGGTCGGGAGGGCGACCCGATCCCAGACGTCGGAGTGCTGGCCAGGTGCCAGGTGCCAGGCAAGGGGCCCGGGGATCCGCAGACGGGTGCGCCGGCCGGAACGTGGGCGGCCGGATCCCGGCGCTCGGAAGGGGACAAAGGGCCAGCGCGGCCGTGGGCGACGGTCTGGCTAAAAAGATGGCACGTCTCCTCGTCGGGGAATCGAACCCCGGTCTCCCGCGTGACAGGCGGGGATACTCACCACTATACTAACGGGGAGGACCGCGACGACTCCCTCATCGCCACGCCGGGCCCTCTCCGTTCGCTCCAGACAGGCCCTGAGCTCTCCCTCCCACCACGGCCGACCTCCGCACACAAACCCAAAGTTCACGGGACGCGGCCCCTCCGGCCCTCGCACCGGGACCCGAACCCGCAACCCTGGGCGATCGCCGCGTCGCCGCCCGGGCTGTTGAGCGGGGCTCTCCCAGGTGACAGCTTTCTGCCGCCCTCGCCCACGCCATCAGGAGAGGCTGCGCCGACTCCTGCGCGGCCCCGCGGCGGCTGGGCTGCTGGCCCGGACGCACCCCCCCCCCCGCACCCCCGGACCTGCAGCGACTTTGGCGCCTAGGAGCGTCTCCACGGACCCCGGGCGAGGCCCGCAGCCTCAGCACCCGGAACGCCCACACCAGCTCGGGCGCCCCGTCGCTCCAGGTCCACTCGGCGCGCGCGTGGGCTCCGGCTGCCAGCCAGGCGAGCGGCCTCGCGAACAGACCCGCCGTCAGGATGGCCGAGCGGTCTAAGGCGCTGCGTTCAGGTCGCAGTCTCCCCTGGAGGCGTGGGTTCGAATCCCACTCCTGACATGCTCATCTTTTGGCCACAACACCCGGAGAGAGAGAGAAAGAGAGAGAGAGAGAGAGAGAAGAGAGAGAGAGAGAGAGAGAGAGAGAGAGAGAGAGAGAGAGAGATCGCAGCTCGCGCCTCCTTGCACAAGCCCTCCAGCGCCGCCGCTCCCTTCGGACCCGAAAACCTTCGCGCCCACACCTGTGCCTAGACGAGCGCCCTCCTCTCAGCTGCCACAACTCCTGGAGGAGAGCGGATGGGGAGCGTGCAGGAGCAAGTGAGGCGGCCGCTCCTGAGCTCCCAGGCAGCCCAGCCAGCCAGCCAGCCAGCCAGCCTGCCTGCCTGCCCGGTGCCATTTTTTGCCAACACAGGACTTGGTCCACCCCCATCCGACCCCCGGAACTCTTCGCCCAGCCCCTCACGCCCGCCAGCCCTTTCGGGCCCATTCCATTTCCTCCTGCTGCCGCGGGAGACGCCCACCCGCACCCATCTTGGTGGTCTGAGGTGGTCGGGGATTCTCGTGTGCGGAGGTGCCCTTTCCCTGCCAACGCCTGCCAGACGCTTGGTGCACTCACAGCCACGCGCCCGCTCCGTCGGCCAGCAGGGGCAGGCTGACGTGGGCCTAGGCGTCCGTCAGGGGGGGCGCGCTTGAGCCCCAGAGCCTCAGTCTGGACCGGGAACTCTCGTGGCCGTGGCCGTGGCGCTCCCCTGGCCGGTCCAGCCAGCCAGGGCCCAGGATCCAGCTGATGCGGGACTGTCGGGGAGCAGAGGCTGTGGAGCAGTCGGGGAATTTTGTTGGCCATGGCATGGGTGGTTCAGTGGTAGAATTCTCGCCTGCCACGCGGGAGGCCCGGGTTCGATTCCCGGCCCATGCAGAGTCCAGTCCCTTTTGGTCCTCAGCCACATGTCCAGTGGCCCGTCCGACCGGCAGTCCTTCCTAGTCCCAGTCCAAGCTGCGCGCGCTGTGCACACGACACAAGGACTCTTGGACAGCGCCAGTGCCAGCTGCGCTCCAGTGAGCAGCGCCTACCCACTAACCTGGTCGCTTCTCCTCAACTCAGCCAGCCAGACCCAACTGCAAGGACACTGCATCCATCACTCACTTCCTTGCCACTTCAAAGCACCTGCCATACCTAGCCTCTCCTCTGCACACTGGTGCCAGCAGCCAGCGCCTCCGTGGTTCTTAGACCACGCCCCCGACACCACCCACACCCCACACCTCCAGCCTCCCACCCCACAGTACCGGCCCCACACAGCCTGCCTCTCTCACGATGGAGACTTACCTGGCGGACCTCTCTTGCTGGGGGTCCAAATCGCGTCCCTGATTCTGGACCTTCTTGTGCCTCCTTTGCTGCGGAGGGAGGGACAACTCCGGTAGGGACCAGGATGCCTTATTTCCCTAGCGCATTGCCCACAGCAACTCTTCCAGACCCTTGAGTGCATCCCAGCTCCCGAGACTCGGCAGGGCTGGAGGTGTTTCCTCGCGCCCTCTTCCACCATGTGGAGGTGGAGAAATCCACCGCTCCTGCGTCTCACTCGGCCCAGAGCCCACCCACACCCTTGGTCAACCACAGAGTCTTTGGCCCTACAGGACACTACTCCCTCCCTGCTGAGATCTCTCTGTCTCTCTGTTTCTCTATCTCTGTCTGTCTGTCTGTCTCTTTCTATGTTACACACACACACAACACACACACACACACACAGAGAGAGAGAGAGAGAGACGAGAGAGAGAGAGAGAGAGAGAGAGAGAGAGAGAGAGAGAGAGATGGGGAGAGGGAGACGGAGAGGGAGAGTAGAGAGAGAGACAGAGACAGAGAGACAGATAGAAGTCTAGGCACAGGCCGGAGAGGCACAAACACAGATCACTCAATCTTAGTTCCTTCTGTGCCACCGCAAAGCCCTTGCTGGCAGGTCAGGGCAATGCTCCCTGGTTTTCTGAGACCTGGGCTAGTCCAGGTGACCTATTGGCCAGTGTGTGTGCCCTGCATCCTCACCACCCCGCCCGCCCCATTGACCGTCCAGGCTGACAGTCCATCCTCTCCAGCGAGCTCAGTGTGTCCACACACTCTGCGCTTCACACCTTCTCCAGCCTCCCATCCGCTGGACCATGAGTCCCATCCTGCAGTCCAACTCTCCTCTTTGCTCCGGAAGACGGTGGCTTTCACGAAGGAAAGCCTTCACCCATCTGGCACCGGACCATCCACAGCACACTGGCCAGAGAAAGGTCCTGTCTAACCACAGGCAACTGGCTGGCCTCTGCTGCCTGTTAAGTCCCTGACCTGCCTGCTCTCTGTCTTCAACAGAGGCCAGTGGGAGTGGTCGGGACTCCCCCAGCTTTTTAGTAAAGAGAGTGCAGAAACAGAACCAAGTGGGGCTAGTCACTTGACATTGGTCTGCAATCAGAACAGAAACTAGATCGCATATCAAGAGCAGGGAGACCGGATGTTGGGACTAGGACATGCAGTTCTTAACTCTGGCAATGATGTCGGCCACTCCTGCTGCGGCTACTTCTTCTTCTTCTTCTTCTTCTTCTTCTTCTTCTCTTCTTCTTCTTCTTCTTCTTCTTCTTCTTCTTTCTCCTCCTCCTCTCTTCCTCCTTTTCCTTCTCCTCCTCCTCCTCCTCCTCCTTCTCTTCTAATTCTCCTGCTTCCTCTTCTACTGCTACTACAAATACCACGATTAGGTTTCTCATTTTACTTCTCACTTTCCTCTCCCTCCTTTTCCTTCTCCTCCTCCTACCTCTTTTAATCCTTCTTCTTCTTCTTCTTCTTCTTCTTCTTCTTCTTCTTCTTCTTCTTCTTCTTTTTCTTCTTCTTCTGCTGCTGCTGGTGGTGATGCTCAGGGATGTAGGAATGAGAGGGAGTTGGAAAGGAGCAGGAACAGAAACAGCCCAATCTCTGCCATCAGGCTCCTAGAACCATCTCCTGGGGCTCCTGCCCCTTTCGTTCTGAGTAGGGACCAGGATCATGTTTTCAGTTGAGCTTGTTACTGTTGTGATCAAATGTGTGACTGAAAGCAACCTTGGGGTGAGAAGGTTTGATTTCTTCTTTCAACTGCTTAGCACCACAGTGGTGGAAGGGTGGATGGGTGGGGGAGTTGGGGAGGGCTGGGTTAATGGGGCTTAGGTGGTCAGAGTCGGGTCTTGGGGGTGGTGTGGTGAGGGGAGAGACCTAGAGGCAGGAAGTGATGCAGAGGACCTGCATGAGGGCTGCCTACCGGCTTGCTCAGCCTGCTCTCTTATCCCACACAGGACCATCTGCCCAGGGATTGGCACTGACCACTCACCCACCTCCTCTCTTCACGTGCCCTCCCACATCCGTCGTGAATCCAACAATAACCTACAAACTTGGCTGAAGGCCCGGCTCAGGGAAGACTCTTCTCGATTCCCATTCGCTCTTCTCAGAGGAGTCCAGGTTGTTGTCAAGTTCACCAGAACCAACCAACATCGTTGACACTTTGTCACCCTGACACACAACCAGGTCCCTTATTGAGCCATAACCTTTCCTTTCTTGTTTATCCCTCAGAGCTCATTTTAATCTCAACACCACCATGTAAAACATCAAGAACTGTCGTGGTTTTTGTTTTTGTTTGTTTGTTTGTTTTCATAATATTTTACTCTTGGGAGCCCGCAACCCAGCACTCAAATAAATACACAGAGACTTATTCCTACTTATAATTGCCCCGGCTTAACTTGACTCTTTTCTGGCCATCTTTTCTTAACTTTAATTATCCCATTTAATTTTGTCCCCCTACCCCCCACCCCCGAACTTTTACCTTTCTCTATCCTGTATGCTTTTCTTTGCTTTGATTGAGCGGCTGGCTGAATGCTTGTGTGGCTGGACTCTGGCATCCTCTTTCCCTCTCCTTTTCTCTGATACTCTCCTTACTTCTGCTCCTATTTATTCCCCCTGCCTGGCAGCCCTGCTCAGCTCTCTCCATCCTAACTCTTGGCCATTCAGCCCTTTCTTAGACCAAGAAGATGTTTGAGGCAGTCAAAATAACACAGTTTCACAGAGTCAGACAACTGCAACATCAAAGAGTGCCATCCTTCTTTGCATCATTAAGCAAACATTCCACATCATAATCGAATGGAACACATCTACAGCAAATATGCCGCCACCGAGAACTTCATAGGTGCCACAGTCTTTTTCAAGGCAGAGGTTCAACGTTCAGTGTTCTTAAAACACACAGAGTTTGGTTGTTGTTATTGCTTTGTTTTGATTTTTTTCCTTGTTTTGTTTTGTTTGAAGTTAAAGGCACTTGTGCACGGAGAAGAAAGAATCCGGGCACGATCATTATCCTGGGAAAGCAAAACCGAAATCCAACACTGTCACAAGCCCAGCGTCTGGCCTCTCCTGTTCACTGGCTCTCTTGTGGGTCCAGAGGGGGAGGACAGTCACCCTCCCTCAGCTCTGCCATTCACAGCACCTGCAGCTGCTCTCCCAGGCCTAGATGGGCTCCACTCTGAGGCCGCTGCTCCCCTTTGGTGGTTGTCCGGGGCTACCCGCCTCTCCAAGACCCCCGCCTTCGCCGGTGACCGCCTGCCTCTGCTGGGCTCTCTTCGGGGGCTCTCTGAGCATGCCATGTGGAAATGCCAGGCCTCGGCTGTTCCCCACGTTCCACCCCTTCCGGTCGCAGTGGGGTTCACCTGAGACTGCACCTTTGCTCATGTCCCCTCTCAGCCTCTCCCTGGGCACTCCAGAGCCACCGCCCACCCCCAGCCTCCGCTGCTCTCTGGGATCCATCCTTCCACACCTTCAATGCCATCACCACATAGGCGAGTCCTACACGTTTTCAAATTGGTGGCTGGCATGGGGTTCAGCCTCTGCATGCTGACCTTCAGGAAGTCCCCGCCCCCCCGGGGGGAGGGAAGGGAGTTGCGGAGGGAGGTTTCACCTCCACGGGGCGACGCTGCTGTCTTCTTAATCACCGCTGGCTTCTCAGCTCCAGTGGAGCTGACATTCCCTTCCAAGATGTCCCAGAGGAGCACAGCCAGCTTGGAGCAGTCAGCTGCTTTGCCCGCCTGCCCCACAGTTCAAGGGCCTTTCCCTATCCTGGGGAAGGCCAGGTGATGGGGTCTGTCACAGCAAGACTCCCCTCCAGGAACCAGGTTCCTCCGGAGTTAGGGTTTGTATTATCCCGATCAAACACCGTTACTCAAAGCCACTTGGGCGGAGAAGAGTTCGTTTCACCCTAAGGCTCCCAAGTCCCTCCCAGAGGGAAGCCAGGGTAGGATCCCGGAGGCAGGAACTGCTGTAGCAGGTGTCTGTGGGAGAGGGCTCCCTACCGGCTTGCTCAGCCAGCTGTCCTACACAGCTCAGGATCGCCTGCCCAGGGGTGGGAAGGCCCCTGGCCACAACTCGCCACTCCCTCATCCCGTGCCCGCTCCCTTCCCCGCACCCCAACACCGTGCCTACTTATGTCCTCTGGGCTGTCCCACATCCATCACTCAGGGCAGGCACACGCTATAGAGACGTTTTCTCACGCTACAGTCCCTCTTCCCAGAGGTGTCGCGTTGCCCAAAGCCAGCTAGCACATAGCCAGACATCCCTGCATCCCTGCGGTTGGCATTCCACGGACAGCTAGAGAAGGATTGCCCGGTGTCTGCCCTCCCTCCCCGCGCCTGTCCCCCCAGGCCTTCTCTCCGAGTCACATGGGTGGCCAGGGGGCGGCCGGACAGACCCTTCCCAGATGCCGCTTCACACTGGTGTCTCCAGGCGCCCGGGACTGGGAGGGCTTCTGGGACAGGGAGGGCTGGAGTCCGGTGGGGAAAAGGCTCTGTCTGGGCTCCCCCAGGATCGACTGGCATCTCCCACTATGCCTGCCATCCGGGCGGAGCTCAATCCAGCCGTCAGCACTCAAGGATCTGACTCTGGGCCTCGGACTTGCTGGCACGGTCAGGAACGAGGGGACCCACCCGGCGCTGGACCCAACAGGTGGACCGACGTTCCGCTCCAATTTTCCGGCTCACACCTGCGCCTGCACCTCTTCCCCACACCCATGCAGGGGCCCCGGTCTCCAAGGAGCCGGAGAAACGGGCGCGTTGCCAACGCCAGACTTGGCCTCAGCTCTCCTTAGACGCTCAAGGGGCTTTTGAGGAAACCGGGGTGGGGACACGCACTGCCCGCCCCGGCGGCGGAGCTGAGTAAGGTGACCACACCGGATGCTTTTCGCCTGGATCCGGCCGTCTGCCCCTCAATAACACCTCCCCAGGGCAACCCCACGACACACCGAGGGTCCCGTCCCTCCCATCCCTTCCAACACCACCCTGGAGTCTTTCAAGATATACATAAAAATATAACATACACACAACACACCAACACCAACACACACACACACACACACACACACACACACACACACTCACCGGAAAAACAAAAATGGTTCCATTTGTTTGAAGCGGACGTTGAGTTGTGAAGAGCAGGGTAAAGCTCACGGGGAGCCTGTGATGAGGCAGGTGAGGCAGGCGGGGCAGCTGGGCCTTCTTCTGGATCTCAGAGCAGGCGGGGAGTGAGGTGGAGCCTCTGTGGGGTCCAGGAGTGGCTCGGAAGCGTGTGCTCGAGGGTTGCGCGGTGGGGGTGTGTGCCCGCGTGGTGGTGGCGGTGTGTAAGCTGGGCGGGACGGGAAGCAGCCAGGCTGAGCTGTCCAGGCGCAGAGTTGGCGTCTTGTGTGAGAGAAGGTGGGTGGCAGTGGAGAGCGAGGCAATGGGAGAGCTGTGCAGACAGGGAGCGGGCTCTGTTGTGATGGCTGGGGGCGTGAGAGCGGCAGGGGCGAGCAGAGGCGCGATGGCCCTGAACAAAAGGGAGGCGTGTGATTTGTTGGCGCCAAGGATCCCGCGTGAGGTGGCAAGAGGAGACAGAGGGCTTGGAGGAGGCGAGGGTGCCGAGAGAAAGAAGAAAGGCTTCCCTGACCGGGAATCGAACCCGGGCCGCGGCGGTGAGAGCGCCGAATCCTAACCACTAGACCACCAGGGAGCATAGAAACCTCCGACGGTCCCGACACTCTGCTCCCGGAGCCAGGCTGACCGCCAGCCTCTTGGACACAAAGCTCGCCCGCCGCCCGGCACGAGAGCCGATGGCCCCGCATTTACCGACCCTTACCACGATGCCGTTCGGGGCTCGCGGGCACCTGCGCCTACTCCTGCCCTGCCAGATGCCCGCCCCCGGCTGTCCTCTGTCGATTCGCCGCCCAGCTCCGCGCCTCCCGCGGATTAGACGCTGGGCCCTGGCGGTTCTCCTCCCGCTAGACACACCCTCAAAACGTCTCGGCCCCCTGCCTCCTCCTTTCCTTCGCTCAGTCCAGGGATCGGTCGGTCGCGCTGTCACCAGACGGCCTGAGAGGGTTGCCAGACAGGGCCAGCCTCGGCCCTGGCCCTTGGCAAAACACCGGCAGCTTGCGTTGGCCGGGAATCGAACCCGGGTCAACTGCTTGGAAGGCAGCTATGCTCACCACTATACCACCAACGCCGCACGGCCGGGACGGCACCCACACGACGCCGGGGACTGACACCCGGCAGTGGACAGCGCCTACCGGCTCCCTCGCTGAGCCCTCCCCACGGGGACCGCCCCGACGTCAAAGCCAACGCCGGCGCCGAGCCACCGCCAACCGGGCTCCGCCGCTGCGCGCTGTTCCCCGCCGTCCCAGCCGCCCCTCCCGCACGCACACGCCGGGCCCTGGTGGGCGCTCTCGCCGCCACCTGACTGCAGCAGCAACCCGGCGCGCCGCCAGGGCCTCGGGGAAGAGCGAGCGTCCGGGAGCGCTCGGGCCGGGTCCCCACCAAGACTCGCCTGCGCAGAGTGGGCTCAGGGCACGAGAGTCGCACCCGGGCGGCTCTGACACCCGTCGCCTGGTCGGGAGGGCGACCCGATCCCAGACGTCGGAGGGCTGGTCCAGGTGCCAAGTGCCAGGTGCCAGGCGAGGGACCCGGGGTCCGCCGGCCGGGACATGGGCGGCCGGATCCCGGCGCTCGGAAGGGGACCAAGGGCCAGCGCGGCCGTGGGCGACGGTCTGGCTAAAAAGATGGCGCGTCTCCTCGTCGGGGAATCGAACCCGGTCTCCCGCGTGACAGGCGGGGATACTCACCACTATACTAACGGGGAGGACCGCGACGGCGCTCTCATCGCCACGCCGGGCCCTCTCTGTCGCTCCAGACAGGCCCTGAGCTCTCCCGCCCACCACGGCCGACCTCCGCACACAAACCCAAAGTTCCCGGGACGCCGCCACAATGCCCCTCGCACCAGGACCCGAACCCGCAACCCTGGGCGGTCGCCGCGTCGCCGCCCCCTGACCCCGCCCGGGCTGTTGAGCCGGGCTCTCCCAGGTGACAGCTTTCTGCCGCCCTCGCCCACGCCCGGACGCACCCCCACCGCACCCCCGGGACCTGCAGCGACTTTGGCGCCTAGGAGCGTCTCCACGTCCACGCGGTGGACCCCGGGCGAGGCCCGCAGCCTCAGCACCCGGACCGCAGACACCTGCTCGGGCGCCCCGTCGCTCCAGGTCCGCTCGGCGCGCGCGTGGGCACCGGCTGCCAGCCAGGCGAGTGGCCTCGCGGACACACCCGCCGTCAGGATGGCCGAGCGGTCTAAGGCGCTGCGTTCAGGTCGCAGTCTCCACTGGAGGCGTGGGTTCGAATCCGACTCCTGACAAGCAAATCTTTTGGCAACCCCACCGAGAGAGAGAGAGAGAGAGAGAGAGAGAGAGAGAGAGAGAGAGAGAGAGAGAGATCGCAGCTCGCCCCTCCTTGCACAAGCCCTCCAGCGCCGCCGCTCCCTTCGGACCCGCAACCTTCGCGCCCACGCCTGTGCCTAGACGAGCGCCCTCCTCTCAGCTGCCACCAACTCCTGGAGAAGAGCGGATGGGAAGCGTGCAGGAGCAAGTGAGGCGGCCGCTCCTGAGCGCCCCGACAGCCCAGGCAACCAGCCGGCCAGCCTGCCAGCCTGCCCGGTGCCATTCTTTTGCCAACACAGGACTTGGTCCACCCCCACCCGACCCCCGGAACTCTTCGCCCAGCCCTCGCGCCCGCCAAATCTTTCGGGCCCATTCCATTTCCTCCCACTGCCTTGGGAGACGCCCACCGCACCCATCTTGGTGGTCTGCGGTCGTCGGGGATTCTCGTGTGCGGAGGTGGCCTTTCCCTGCCAACGCCTGCCAGACGCTTGGTGCTCGCACAGCCATGCGCCTGCCCGCCCGCCGGCCCGTGGACCGGCAGCGGCAGGGGTGACGTGGGGCCTAGGCGTCCGGCCGGGAGAGGCGCGCTTGAGCCCCAGAGCCTCAGTCTGGACCGGGAACTCTCGTGGCCGTGGCCACGGCGCTCCCCTGGCCGGTCCATCCAGCCAGGGCCCAGGATCCAGCTGATGCGGGGACTGTCGGGGAGCAGAGGCTGTGGGAGCAGTCGGGGAATTTTGTTGGCCTTGGCATGGGTGGTTCAGTGGTAGAATTCTCGCCTGCCACGCGGGAGGCCCGGGTTCGATTCCCGGCCCATGCAGAGTCCAGTCCCTTTTGGTCCTCAGCCACACGTCCAGTGGCCCGTCCGACCGGCAGTCCTTCCTAGTCCCAGTCCAAGCTGCGCGCGCTGTGCACACGACACAAGGACTCTTCTTGGACAGCGCCAGTGCCAGCTGCGCTCCAGTGAGCCAGCGCCTACCCACTAACCTGGTCGCTTCTCCTCAACTCAGCCAGCCAGACCCAACTGCAAAGACACTGCACCCCTTACTCACTTCCTGGGCACTTCAAAGCACCTGCCATATCTAGCCTCTCTTCTGCACACTGGTGCCAGCAGCCAGCGCCTCCGTGGTTCTTAGACCACGCCCCCGACATCACCCACACCCCACACCCCACACCTCCAGCCTCCCACCCCACACTACCGGCCCCACACAGCCTGCCTCTCTCACGATGGAGACTTACCTGGCGGACCTCTCTTGCTGGGGGTCCGAATCGCGTCCCTGATTCTGGACCTTCTTGTGCCTCCTTTGCTGAGGAGGGACAACTCCGGTAGGGACCAGGATGCCTTATTTCCCCTAGCGCATTGCCCACAGCAACTCGTCCAGACCCTTGAGTGCATCCCAGCTCCCGGGACTCGGCAGGAGGTGTTTCCTCGCACCCTCATCCACCATGTGGAGGTGGAGAATCCCACGGCTCCTGCTTCTCTCTCGGCCCAGAGCCCACCCACACCCTTGGTCAACCACAGGGTCTTTGGCCCCACAGGACACTACTCCCTCCCTGCTAAAATCTCTCTGTCTCTCTGTTTCTCTATCTCTGTCTGTCTGTCTCTCTCTCTGTGTGTTACACATACATACACACACACACACAGAGAGAGAGAGAGAGAGAGAGAGAGAGAGAGAGAGACTGAGAGGGGGAGGGGGAGACGGAGAGGGAGAGGAAGAGGAAGAGGGAGAGTAGAGACAGAGACAGAGAGACAGAGAGATAGATAGATGCCAGGCACAGGCCAGAGAGGCTCAAACACAGATAACTCCACCTTAGTTCCTTCTGTGCCATCGCAAAGCCCTTGCTGGCAGGTCACGGCACTGCTCCCGGATTTTCTGAGACCTGGGTAGTCCAGGTGACCTACTGGCCAGCGTGTGTGCCCTGCATCCTCACCACCCCGCCCGATTGACCGGCCAGGCTGACAGTCCGTCCGTCCGTCCGTCGGTCCTCTCCAGCGAGCTCAGTGTGTCCACACACTCTGCGCTGCACACCTTCTCCAGCCTCCCATCCGCTGGACCGTGTGTCCCTTCCTGTGTTCTGACTCCTCTCTGCTCCGGAAGGCGGTAGCTTCCACCAAGGAAAGCCTTCACCCATCTGGCACCGGACCCATCCACAGCACACTGGCCAGAGAAAGGTCCTGTCTAACCACAGGCAACTGGCTGGCCTCTGCTGCCTGTTAAGTCCCTGACCTGCCTGCTCTCTGTCTTCAACAGAGGCCAGTGGGAGTGGTCGGGACTCCCCCAGCTTTTTAGTAAAGAGAGTGCAGAAACAGAACCAAGTGGGGCTCCTCACTCGACTTTGGTCTGCAATCAGAGCTGAAACTAGATCGCATATCAAGAGCAGGAGACACCAGATGTTGGGACTAGGACATGCAGTTCTTACTCTGGTGATGATGACGGCCACTCCTGCTGCTGCTACTTCTTCTTCTTCTTCTTCTTCTTCTTCTTCTTCTTCTTTTCTTCTTCTTCTTCTTCCTCCTCCTCCTCCTCCTCCTCCTCCTCCTCTTCCTCTTCTTCTTTCTCCTCCTCCTCCTCCTCTTCTTCTTCTTCTCTTCTACTAATTCTCTTCTCCTTCTTCCTCTTCTACTACTACTATTGCTAATACTACGATTATTTTTCTCATTGTACTTCTTCTTTTCCTTCCCCTCCTCTTCTTCCTCCTCCTCCTTTTCCTCCTGGTCCTCCTCCTTCCTCTTCTACTCCTTTTTCTGATTCTTCTTCTTCTCCTTCTCCTCCTCCTTCTCCTCTTCCTCCTCCTCCTCCTCCTCCTCCTCCTGCTGCTGCTGCTGCTGCTGCTGCTGCTAATGGTGATGCTGATGTTCAGGGATGTTGGAATGCGAGGGAGTTGGAAATGAGCAGGAACAGAAGCAGCCCAATCTCTGCCAGCAGGCTCCTAGAACCATCTCCTGGGGCTCCTGCCCCTTTTGTTCTGAGTAGGGACCAGGATCATGTCTTTAGTTGAGGTTGTTACTGTTGTGATCAAATGTGTGACTGAAAGCAACCTTGGGGTGAGAAGGATTGATTTCTTCTTTCACCTCCTTAGCGCCACAGTGGTGGGAGTGTGGATGGGTGAGGGAAGTGGGGAGGGCTGGGTTTATGGGGCTTAGGTGGTCAGAGTCGGGTCTTGGGGGTGGTGTGGTGAGGGGAGAGACCTAGAGGCAGGAAGTGATGCAGAGGACCTGCATGAGGGCTGCCTACCGGCTTGCTCAGCCTGCTCTCTTATCCCACACAGGACCATCTGCCCAGGGATTGGCACTGACCACTCACCCACCTCCTCTCTTCATGTGCCCTCCCACATCCGTCGTGAATCAAACAATAACCTACAAACCGGGCTGAAGGCCCGGCTCAGGGAAGACTCTTCTCGATTCCCATTTGCTCTTCTCAGAGGAGTCCAGGTTGTTGTCAAGTTCACCAGAACCAACCAGCATCGTTGACCCTTTGTCAACCTGACACACAACCAGGTCCCTTATTGAGCCGTAACCTTTCCTTTCTTGTTTATCCCTCAGAGCTCATTTTCATCTCAACACCACAATGTAAAAACATCAAGAACTGTTGTTGGTATTGTTTTTGTTTGTTTGTTTGTTTGTTTTCATAATATTTTACTCTTGGGAGCCTGCCACCCAGCAATCAAATAAGTACACAGAGACTTATTCTTGCTTATAAATGCCCGGGCTTAACTTGGCTCTTTTCTGGCCATCTTTTCTTAACTTCAATTATCCCATTTAATCTTTTTTCCCCTCTGAACTTTTACCTTTCTCTATCCTGTATGCTTTTCTTTGCTTTGATCGAACGGCTGGCTGAATGGTTATGTGGCTGGCCCCTGGAATCCTCTTCTCCTTCTCCTTTTCTCAGGACTCTCCTTACTTCTGCTCCTATTTAGTCTCCCTGCCTGGCAGCCCTGCTCAGCTGTCTCAATCCTAACTCTTGGCCGTTCAGCCCTTTCTTAGACCAAGAAGGTGTTTGAGGCAGTCAAAATAAAACAGCTTCACAGAGTTAGATAAATGCAGCATCAAAGAGTGCCATCCTTCTTTGCATCATTAAGCAAACATTCCACATCATAATCGAATGGAACACATCTACATCAAATATTCCACAACCAAAAACATCATAGGTGCCACAGTCTTTTTCAAGTCAGAGATTCAACGTTCAGTGTTCTTAAAACACACAGAGTTTGGTTGTTGTTACTGCTTTGTTTTGACTTTTTCCCCTTGTTTTGTTTTGTTTGAAGTTAAAGGCACTTGTGCACGGAGAAGAAAGAATCCGGGCACGATCATTATCCTAGGAAAGCAAAACTGAAGTCCAACACTGTCACAAGCCCAGCGTCTGACCTCTCCTGTTCACTGGCTCTCTTGTGGGTCCCGAGGGGGAGGACAGTCACCCTCCCTCAGCTCTGCCCTCCACAGCACCCGCAGCTGCTCTCCCAGGCCTAGATGGGCTCCACTCTGAGGCCGCTGCTCCCCTTTGGTGGTTGTCCCTGAGTACCCGCCTCTCCAAGACCCCCGCCTTCGCCGGTGACCGCCTGCCTCTGCTGGGCTCTCTTCGGGGGCTCTCTGAGCATGCCATGTGGAAATGCCAGGCCTCGGCTGTTCCCCACGTTCCACCCCTTCCGGTCGCAGTGGGGTTCACCCGAGGCTGCACCTTTGCTCATGTCCCCACTCAGCCTCTCCCTGGGCAATCCAGGGCCACCGCCAGCCCCCAAGCCTCCGCTGCTCTCTGGGATCCATCCTTCCACACCTTCATTGCCATCACCACATAGGCGAGTCCTACACGTTTTCAAATTGGCTGGCTGCCATGGGGTTCAGCCTCTGCATGCTGACCTTCAAGAAGTCCCCCGCCCGGGTGGGGGGGGGCCGTATCGGGGTGGGGAGGTTTCACCTCCGCGGGGACGCTGCTGTCTTCCTAATCGCCGCTGGTTTCTCAGCTCCAGAGGAGCTGACATTCCCTTCCAAGATGTCCCAGAGGAGCACAGCCAGCTTGGAGGAGTCAGCTGCTTTGCCCGCCTGCCCACAGTTGAAGGGCCTTTCCCAATCCTGGGCAAGGCCAGGTGATGGGGTCTGTCACAGCAAGACTCCACTCCAGGAACCAGGTTCCTCCGGAGTTAGGGTTTGTATTATCGCGATCAAACACCGTGACCCAAAGCCACTTGGGCGGAGAAGCGTTCGTTTCACCCTAAGGCTCCCAAGTCCCTCCCAGAGGGAAGCCAGGGTGGGATCCCGGAGGCAGGAACTGCTGTAGCAGGTGTCTGTGGGAGAGTGCTCCCTACCGGCTTACTCAGCCAGCTGTCCTACACAGCTCAGGATCGCCTGCCCAGGGGTGGGAAGGCCCCTGGCCACAACTCGCCACTCCCTCATCCCGGGCCCGCTCCCTTCCCCGCACCCCAACACCGTGCCTACTTACCATGCCTCTGGGCTGTCCCACATCCATCACTCAGGGCAGGCACACGCTATAGAGACGTTTTCTCACGCTACAGTCCCTCTTCCCAGAGGTGTCGCGTTGCCCAAAGCCAGCTAGCACAGAGCCAGACATCCCTGCATCCCTGCGGTTGGCATTCCACGGACAGCTAGAGAAGGATTGCCCGGTGTCTGCCCTCCCTCCCCGCGCCTGTCCCCCCCACCCCCCAGGCCTTCTCTCCGAGTCACATGGGTGGCCAGGGGGCGGCCGGACAGACCCTTCCCAGATGCCGCTTCACACTGGTGTCTCCAGGCGCCCGGGACTGGGAGGGCTTCTGGGACAGGGGAGGGCTGGAGTCCGGTGGGGAAAAGGCTCTGTCTGGGCTCCCCCAGGATCGACTGTCATCTCCCACTATGCCTGCCATCCGGGCGGAGCTCAATCCAGCCGTCAGCACTCAAGGATCTGACTCTGGGCCTCGGACTTGCTGGCACGGTCAGGAACGAGGGGACCCACCCGGCGCTGGACCCAACAGGTGGACCGACGTTCCGCTCCAATTTTCCGACTCACACCTGCGCCTGCACCTCTTCCCCACACCCATGCAGGGGCCCCGGTCTCCAAGGAGCCGGAGAAACGGGCGCGTTGCCAACGCCAGACTTGGCCTCAGCTCTCCTTAGACGCTCAAGGGACTTTCGAGGAAACCGGGGTGGGGACACGCACTGCCCGCCCCGGCGGCGGAGCTGAGTAAGGTGACCACACTGGATGCTTTTCGCCTGGATCCGGCCGACTGCCCCTCAATAACACCTCCCCAGGGCAACCCCACGACACACCGAGGGTCCCGTCCCTCCCATCCCTTCCAACACCACCCTGGAGTCTTTCAAGATATACATAAAAAAATAACATACACACAACACACCAACACCTACATACACACACACGCACACACACTCACGCGCGCACGCACGCACGCACGCGCACACACACTCACTCACTCACTGGAAAAAAAATGACTCCATTTATTTGAAGCGGACGTTGAGTTGTGAAGAGCAGGGTAAAGCTCACGGGGAGCCTGTGATGAGGCAGGTGAGGCAGGCGGGGCAGCTGGGCCTTCTTCTGGATCTCAGAGCAGGCGGGGGAGTGAGGTGGAGCCTCTGTGGGGTCCAGGAGTGGCTCGGAAGCGTGTGCTCGAGGGCTGCGCGGTGGGTGGGTGTGCCCGCGTGATGGTGGCGGTGTGTAAGCTGGGCGGGACGGGAAGCAGCCAGGCTGAGCTGTCCAGGCGCAGAGTTGGCGTCTTGTGTGAGAGAAGGTGGGTGGCAGTGGAGAGCGAGGCAATGGGAGAGCTGTGAGAACAGGGAGCGGGCTGTGTTGTGATGGCTGGGGGCGTGAGAGCGGCAGGGGCGAGCAGAGGCGCGATGGCCCTGAACAAAAGGGAGGCGTGTGATTTGTTGTCGCCAAGGATCCCGCGTGAGGTGGCAAGAGGAGACAGAGGGCTTGGAGGAGGCGAGGGTGCCGAGAGAAAGAAGAAAGGCTTCCCTGACCGGGAATCGAAGACGGGCCGCGGCGGTGAGAGCGCCGAATCCTAACCACTAGACCACCAGGGAGCATAGAAACCTCCCAAAGGTCCCGACACTCTGCTCCCGGAGCCAGGCTGACCGCCAGCCTCTTGGACACAAAGCTCGCCCGCCCGCCCGGCACGAGAGCCGATGGCCCCGCATTTACCGACCCTTACCACGATGCCGTTCGGGGCTCGCGGGCACCTGCGCCTACTCCTGCCCTGCCAGATGCCCGCCCCCGGCTGTCCTCTGTCGATTCGCCGCCCAGCTCGGCGCCTCCCCGCGGATTAGACGCTGGGCCCTGGCGGTTCTCCTCCCGCTAGACACACCCTCAAAACGTCTCGGCCCCCCTGCCTCCTCCTTTCCTTCGCTCAGTCCAGGGATCGGTCGGTCGCGCTGTCACCAGACGGCCTGAGAGGGGTGCCAGACAGGGCCAGCCTCGGCCCTGGCCCTTGGCAAAACACCGGCAGCTTGCGTTGGCCGGGAATCGAACCCGGGTCAACTGCTTGGAAGGCAGCTATGCTCACCACTATACCACCAACGCCGCACGGCCGGGACGGCACCCACACGACGCCGGGGACTGACACCCGGCAGTGGACAGCGCCTACCGGCTCCCTCGCTGAGCCCTCCCCACGGGGACCGCCCCGACGTCAAAGCCAACGCCAGCGCGCGAGCCACCGCCAACCAGGGCTCCGCCGCTGCGCGCTGTTCCCCGCCGTCCCAGCCGCCCCTCCCGCACGCACACGCCGGGCCCTGGTGGGCGCTCTCGCCGCCACCTGACTGCAGCAGCAACCCGGCGCGCCGCCAGGGCCTCGGGGAAGAGCGAGCGTCCGGGAGCGCTCGGGCCGGGTCCCCACCAAGACTCGCCTGCGCAGAGTGGGCTCAGGGCATGAGAGTCGCACCCGGGCGGCTCTGACACCCGTCGCCTGGTCGGGAGGGCGACCCGATCCCAGACGTCGGAGGGCTGGTCCAGGTGCCAAGTGCCAGGTGCCAGGCGAGGGACCCGGGGGTCCGCCGGCCGGGACATGGGCGGCCGGATCCCGGCGCTCGGAAGGGGACCAAGGGCCAGCGCGGCCGTGGGCGACGGTCTGGCTAAAAAGATGGCGCGTCTCCTCGTCGGGGAATCGAACCCCGGTCTCCCGCGTGACAGGCGGGGATACTCACCACTATACTAACGGGGAGGACCGCGACGGCGCTCTCATCGCCACGCCGGGCCCTCTCTGTCGCTCCAGACAGGCCCTGAGCTCTCCCGCCCACCACGGCCGACCTCCGCACACAAACCCAAAGTTCCCGGGACGCCGCCACAATGCCCCTCGCACCAGGACCCGAACCCGCAACCCTGGGCGGTCGCCGCGTCGCCGCCCCCTGACCCCGCCCGGGCTGTTGAGCCGGGCTCTCCCAGGTGACAGCTTTCTGCCGCCCTCGCCCACGCCCGGACGCACCCCCACCGCACCCCCGGGACCTGCAGCGACTTTGGCGCCTAGGAGCGTAGCCACGTCCACGCGGTGGACCCCGGGCGAGGCCCGCAGCCTCAGCACCCGGACCGCAGACACCTGCCGGGCGCCCCGTCGCTCCAGGTCCGCTCGGCGCGCGCGTGGGCACCGGCTGCCAGCCAGGCGAGTGGCCTCGCGGACACACCCGCCGTCAGGATGGCCGAGCGGTCTAAGGCGCTGCGTTCAGGTCGCAGTCTCCACTGGAGGCGTGGGTTCGAATCCCACTCCTGACAAGCAAATCTTTTGGCAACCCCACCGAGAGAGAGAGAGAGAGAGAGAGAGAGAGAGAGAGAGAGAGAGAGAGAGAGAGAGAGAGAGAGAGATCGCAGCTCGCCCCTCCTTGCACAAGCCCTCCAGCGCCGCCGCTCCCTTCGGACCCGAAACCTTCGCGGCCACACCTGTGCCTAGACGAGCGCCCTCCTCTCAGCTGCCACCAACTCCTGGAGGAGAGCGGATGGGGAGCGTGCAGGAGCAAGTGAGGCGGCCGCTCCTGAGCGCCCCGACAGCCCAGGCAACCAGCCGGCCAGCCTGCCAGCCTGCCCGGTGCCATTCTTTTGCCAACACAGGACTTGGTCCACCCCCACCCGACCCCCGGAACTCTTCGCCCAGCCCTCGCGTCCGCCAAATCTTTCGGGCCCATTCCATTTCCTCCCACTGCCTTGGGAGACGCCCACCGCACCCATCTTGGTGGTCTGCGGTCGTCGGGGATTCTCGTGTGCGGAGGTGGCCTTTCCCTGCCAACGCCTGCCAGACGCTTGGTGCTCGCACAGCCATGCGCCTGCCCGCCCGCCGGCCCGTGGACCGGCAGCGGCAGGGGTGACGTGGGGCCTAGGCGTCCGGCCGGGAGAGGCGCGCTTGAGCCCCAGAGCCTCAGTCTGGACCGGGAACTCTCGTGGCCGTGGCCACGGCGCTCCCCTGGCCGGTCCATCCAGCCAGGGCCCAGGATCCAGCTGATGCGGGGACTGTCGGGGAGCAGAGGCTGTGGGAGCAGTCGGGGAATTTTGTTGGCCTTGGCATGGGTGGTTCAGTGGTAGAATTCTCGCCTGCCACGCGGGAGGCCCGGGTTCGATTCCCGGCCCATGCAGAGTCCAGTCCCTTTTGGTCCTCAGCCACACGTCCAGTGGCCCGTCCGACCGGCAGTCCTTCCTAGTCCCAGTCCAAGCTGCGCGCGCTGTGCACACAACACAAGGACTCTTGGACAGCGCCAGTGCCAGCTGCGCTCCAGTGAGCCAGCGCCTACCCACTAACCTGGTCGCTTCTCCTCAACTCAGCCAGCCAGACCCAACTGCAAAGACACTACATCCATCACTCACTTCCTGGCCACTTCAAAGCACCTGCCATACCTAGCACATCTCCTCTGCACACTGGTGCCAGCAGCCAGCGCCTCCATGGTTCTCAGACCACGCCCCCGACATCACCCACACCCCACATCTCCAGGGTCCCATCCCACAGTACCGGCCCCACACAGCCTGCCTCTCTCACGATGGAGACTTACCTGGCGGACCTCTCTTGCTGGGGGTCCGAATCGCGTCCCTGATTCTGGACCTTCTTGTGCCCCCTTTGCTGCGGAGGGAGGGACAACTCCGGTAGGGACCAGGATGCCTTATTTCCCCTAGCGCATTGCCCACAGCAACTCGTCCAGACCCTTGAGTGCATCCCAGCTCCCGGGACTCGGCAGGAGGTGTTTCCTCGCACCCTCATCCACCATGTGGAGGTGGAGAATCCCACGGCTCCTGCTTCTCTCTCGGCCCAGAGCCCACCCACACCCTTGGTCAACCACAGGGTCTTTGGCCCCACAGGACACTACTCCCTCCCTGCTAAAATCTCTCTGTCTCTCTGTTTCTCTATCTCTGTCTGTCTGTCTCTCTCTCTGTGTGTTACACATACATACACACACACACACAGAGAGAGAGAGAGAGAGAGAGAGAGAGAGAGAGAGAGAGAGAGAGAGAGAGACTGAGAGGGGGAGGGGGAGACGGAGAGGGAGAGGAAGAGGAAGAGGAGAGTAGAGACAGAGACAGAGAGACAGAGAGATAGATAGATGCCAGGCACAGGCCAGAGAGGCTCAAACACAGATAACTCCACCTTAGTTCCTTCTGTGCCATCGCAAAGCCCTTGCTGGCAGGTCACGGCACTGCTCCCGGATTTTCTGAGACCTGGGTAGTCCAGGTGACCTATTGGCCAGCGTGTGTGCCCTGCATCCTCACCACCCCGCCGATTGACCGGCCAGGCTGACAGTCCGTCCGTCCGTCCGTCGGTCCTCTCCAGCGAGCTCAGTGTGTCCACACACTCTGCGCTGCACACCTTCTCCAGCCTCCCATCCGCTGGACCGTGTGTCCCTTCCTGTGTTCTGACTCCTCTCTGCTCCGGAAGGCGGTAGCTTCCACCAAGGAAAGCCTTCACCCATCTGGCACCGGACCCATCCACAGCACACTGGCCAGAGAAAGGTCCTGTCTAACCACAGGCAACTGGCTGGCCTCTGCTGCCTGTTAAGTCCCTGACCTGCCTGCTCTCTGTCTTCAACAGAGGCCAGTGGGAGTGGTCGGGACTCCCCCAGCTTTTTAGTAAAGAGAGTGCAGAAACAGAACCAAGTGGGGCTCCTCACTCGACTTTGGTCTGCAATCAGAGCTGAAACTAGATCGCATATCAAGAGCAGGAGACACCAGATGTTGGGACTAGGACATGCAGTTCTTACTCTGGTGATGATGACGGCCACTCCTGCTGCTGCTACTTCTTCTTCTTCTTCTTCTTCTTCTTCTTCTTCTTCTTCTTCTTCCTCCTCCTCCTCCTCCTCCTCCTCCTCTTCCTCTTCTTCTTTCTCCTCCTCCTCCTCCTCTTCTTCTTCTTCTTCTCTTCTACTAATTCTCTTCTCCTTCTTCCTCTTCTACTACTACTATTGCTAATACTACGATTATTTTTCTCATTGTACTTCTTCTTTTCCTTCCCCTCCTCTTCTTCCTCCTCCTCCTTTTCCTCCTGGTCCTCCTCCTTCCTCTTCTACTCCTTTTTCTGATTCTTCTTCTTCTCCTTCTCCTCCTCCTTCTCCTCTTCCTCCTCCTCCTCCTCCTCCTCCTCCTGCTGCTGCTGCTGCTGCTGCTGCTGCTAATGGTGATGCTGATGTTCAGGGATGTTGGAATGCGAGGGAGTTGGAAATGAGCAGGAACAGAAGCAGCCCAATCTCTGCCAGCAGGCTCCTAGAACCATCTCCTGGGGCTCCTGCCCCTTTTGTTCTGAGTAGGACCAGGATCATGTCTTTAGTTGAGGTTGTTACTGTTGTGATCAAATGTGTGACTGAAAGCAACCTTGGGTGAGAAGGATTGATTTCTTCTTTCACCTCCTTAGCGCCACAGTGGTGGGAGTGTGGATGGGTGAGGGAAGTGGGAGGGCTGGGTTTATGGGGCTTAGTTGGTCAGAGTCGGGTCTTGGGGGTGGTGTGGTGAGGGGAGAGACCTAGAGGCAGGAAGTGATGCAGAGGACCTGCATGAGGGCTGCCTACGGCTTGCTCAGCCTGCTCTCTTATCCCACACAGGACCATCTGCCAGGGATTGGCACTGACCACTCACCCACCTCCTCTCTTCATGTGCCCTCCCACATCCGTCGTGAATCAAACAATAACCTACAAACCGGGCTGAAGGCCCGCTCAGGAAGACTCTTCTCGATTCCCATTTGCTCTTCTCAGAGGAGTCCAGGTTGTTGTCAAGTTCACCAGAACCAACCAGCATCGTTGACCCTTTGTCAACCTGACACACAACCAGGTCCCTTATTGAGCCGTAACCTTTCCTTTCTTGTTTATCCCTCAGAGCTCATTTCATCTCAACACCACAATGTAAAAACATCAAGAACTGTTGTTGGTATTGTTTTTGTTTGTTTGTTTGTTTGTTTTCATAATATTTTACTCTTGGGAGCCTGCCACCCAGCAATCAAATAAGTACACAGAGACTTATTCTTGCTTATAAATGCCCGGCTTAACTTGGCTCTTTTCTGGCCATCTTTTCTTAACTTCAATTATCCCATTTAATCTTTTTTCCCTCTGAACTTTTTACCTTTCTCTATCCTGTATGCTTTTCTTGCTTTGATCGAACGGCTGGCTGAATGGTTATGTGGCTGGCCCTGGAATCCTCTTCTCCTTCTCCTTTTCTCAGGACTCTCCTTACTTCTGCTCCTATTTAGTCTCCCTGCCTGGCAGCCCTGCTCAGCTGTCTCAATCCTAACTCTTGGCCGTTCAGCCCTTTCTTAGACCAAGAAGGTGTTTGAGGCAGTCAAAATAAAACAGCTTCACAGAGTTAGATAAATGCAGCATCAAAGAGTGCCATCCTTCTTTGCATCATTAAGCAAACATTCCACATCATAATCGAATGGAACACATCTACATCAAATATTCCACAACCAAAAACATCATAGGTGCCACAGTCTTTTTCAAGTCAGAGATTCAACGTTCAGTGTTCTTAAAACACACAGAGTTTGGTTGTTGTTACTGCTTTGTTTTGACTTTTTCCCCTTGTTTTGTTTTGTTTGAAGTTAAAGGCACTTGTGCACGGAGAAGAAAGAATCCGGGCACGATCATTATCCTAGGAAAGCAAAACTGAAGTCCAACACTGTCACAAGCCAGCGTCTGACCTCTCCTGTTCACTGGCTCTCTTGTGGGTCCCGAGGGGGAGGACAGTCACCCTCCCTCAGCTCTGCCCTCCACAGCACCCGCAGCTGCTCTCCAGGCCTAGATGGGCTCCACTCTGAGGCCGCTGCTCCCCTTTGGTGGTTGTCCCTGAGTACCGCCTCTCCAAGACCCCCGCCTTCGCCGGTGACCGCCTGCCTCTGCTGGGCTCTCTTCGGGGGCTCTCTGAGCATGCCATGTGGAAATGCCAGGCCTCGGCTGTTCCCCACGTTCCACCCCTTCCGGTCGCAGTGGGGTTCACCGAGGCTGCACCTTTGCTCATGTCCCACTCAGCCTCTCCCTGGGCAATCCAGGGCCACCGCCAGCCCCCAAGCCTCCGCTGCTCTCTGGGATCCATCCTTCCACACCTTCATTGCCATCACCACATAGGCGAGTCCTACACGTTTTCAAATTGGCTGGCTGCCATGGGTTCAGCCTCTGCATGCTGACCTTCAAGAAGTCCCCGCCCGGGTGGGGGGGGGCCGTATCGGGGTGGGGAGGTTTCACCTCCGCGGGGACGCTGCTGTCTTCCTAATCGCCGCTGGTTTCTCAGCTCCAGAGGAGCTGACATTCCCTTCCAAGATGTCCCAGAGGAGCACAGCCAGCTTGGAGGAGTCAGCTGCTTTGCCCGCCTGCCCACAGTTGAAAGGGCCTTTCCCAATCCTGGGCAAAGGCCAGGTGATGGGGTCTGTCACAGCAAGACTCCACTCCAGGAACCAGGTTCCTCCGGAGTTAGGGTTTGTATTATCGCGATCAAACACCGTGACCCAAAGCCACTTGGGCGGAGAAGCGTTCGTTTTCACCCTAAGGCTCCCAAGTCCCTCCAGAGGGAAGCCAGGGTGGGATCCCGGAGGCAGGAACTGCTGTAGCAGGTGTCTGTGGGAGAGTGCTCCCTACCGGCTTACTTCAGCCAGCTGTCCTACACAGCTCAGGATCGCCTGCCCAGGGGTGGGAAGGCCCCTGGCCACAACTCGCCACTCCCTCATCCCCGGGCCCGCTCCCTTCCCGCACCCAACACCGTGCCTACTTACCATGCCTTCTGGGCTGTCCCACATCCATCACTCAGGGCAGGCACACGCTATAGAGACGTTTTCTCACGCTACAGTCCCTCTTCCCAGAGGTGTCGCGTTGCCCAAAGCCAGCTAGCACAGAGCCAGCATCCCTGCATCCCTGCGGTTGGCATTCCACGGACAGCTAGAGAAGGATTGCCCCGTGCCTGCCCTCCCTCCCCGCGCCTGTCCCCCCCCCCCAGGCCTTCTCTCCGAGTCACGGGTGGCCAGGGGGCGGCCGGACAGACCCTTCCCAGATGCCGCTTCACACTGGTGTCTCCAGGCGCCCGGGACTGGGATGGCTTCTGGGACAGGGGAGGGCTGGAGTCCGGTGGGGAAAAGGCTCTGTCTGGGCTCCCCCAGGATCGACTGCATCTCCCACTATGCCTGCCATCCGGGCGGAGCTCAATCCAGCCGTCAGCACTCAAGGATCTGACTCTGGGCCTCGGACTTGCTGGCACGGTCCGGACCGAGGGGACCCACCCGGCGCTGGACCCAACAGGTGGACCGATGTTCCGCTCCAATTTTCCGACTCACACCTGCGCCTGCACCTCTTCCCCACACCCATGCAGGGGCCCCGGTCTCCAAGGAGCCGGAGAAACGGGCGCGTTGCAACGCCAGACTTGGCCTCAGCTCTCCTTAGACGCTCAAGGGCTTTCGAGGAAACCGGGGTGGGGACACGCACTGCCCGCCCCGGCGGCGGAGCTGAGTAAGGTGACCACACTGGATGCTTTTCGCCTGGATCCGGCCGTCTGCCCCTCAATAACACCTCCCAGGGCAACCCCACGACACACCGAGGGTCCCGTCCCTCCCATCCCTTCCAACACCACCCTGGAGTCTTTCAAGATATACATAAAAAATAACATACACACAACACACCAACACCTACATACACACACACGCACACACACCACGCGCGCACGCACGCACGCACGCGCACACACACTCACTCACTCACTGGAAAAAAAATGACTCCATTTATTTGAAGCGGACGTTGAGTTGTGAAGAGCAGGGTAAAGCTCACGGGGAGCCTGTGAGGAGGCAGGTGAGGCAGGCGGGCAGCTGGGCTTCTTCTGGATCTCAGAGCAGGCGGGGGAGTGAGGTGGAGCCTCTGTGGGGTCCATGAGTGGCTCGGAAGCGTGTGCTCGAGGGCTGCGCGGTGGGTGGGTGTGTGCCCGCGTGTGGTGGCGGTGTGTAAGCTGGGCGGGACGGGAAGCAGCCAGGCTGAGCTGTCCAGGCGCAGAGTTGGCGTCTTTGTGTGAGAGAAGGTGGGCAGTGGAGAGCGAGGCAATGGGAGAGCTGTGAGAACAGGGAGCGGGCTGTGTTGTGATGGCTGGGGGCGTGAGAGCGGCAGGGGCGAGCAGAGGCGCGATGGCCCTGAACAAAGAAGGGAGGCGTGTGATTTGTTGTCGCCAAGGATCCCGCGTGAGGTGGCAAGAGGAGACAGAGGGCTTGGAGGAGGCGAGGGTGCCGAGAGAAAGAAGAAAGGCTTCCCTGACCGGGAATCGAACCCGGGCCGCGGCGGTGAGAGCGCCGAATCCTAACCACTAGACCACAGGAGCATAGAAACCTCCCGACGGTCCCGACACTCTGCTCCCGGAGCCAGGCTGACAGCCAGCCTTTGGACACAAAGCTCGCCCGCCCGCCCGGCACGAGAGCCGATGGCCCGCATTTACCGACCCTTACCACGATGCCGTTCGGGGCTCGCGGGCACCTGCGCCTACTCCTGCCCTGCCAGATGCCCGCCCCCGGCTGTCCTCTGTCGATTCGCCGCCCAGCTCGGCGCCTCCCGCGGATTAGACGCTGGGCCCTGGCGGTTCTCCTCCCGCTAGACACACCCTCAAAACGTCTCGGCCCCCCTGCCTCCTCCTTTCCTTCGCTCAGTCCAGGGATCGGTCGTCGCGCTGTCACCAGACGGCCTGAGAGGGGTTGCCAGACAGGGCCAGCCTCGGCCCTGGACCTTGGCAAAACACCGGCAGCTTGCGTTGGCCGGGAATCGAACCCGGGTCAACTGCTTGGAAGGCAGCTATGCTCACCACTATACCACCAACGCCGCACGCCGGGACGGCACCCACACGACGCGGGGACTGACACCCGGCAGTGGACAGCGCCTACCGGCTCCCTCGCTGAGCCCTCCCCACGGGGACCGCCCCGACGTCAAAGCCAACGCCAGCGCGCGAGCCACCGCCAACCGGGGCTCCGCCGCTGCGCGCTGTTCCCCGCCGTCCCAGCCGCGCCTCCCGCACGCACACGCCGGGCCCTGGTGGCGCTCTCGCCGCCACCTGACTGCAGCAGCAACCCGGCGCGCCGCCAGGGCCTCGGGGAAGAGCGAGCGTCCGGGAGCGCTCGGGCCGGTCCCACCAAGACTCGCCTGCGCAGAGTGGCTCAGGGCACGAGAGTCGCACCCGGGCGGCTCTGACACCCGTCGCCTGGTCGGGAGGCGACCCGATCCCAGACGTCGGAGGGCTGGTCAGGTGCAAGTGCCAGGTGCCAGGCGAGGGACCCGGGGGTCGCCGGCCGGGACATGGGCGGCCGGATCCGGCGCTGGAAGGGACCAAGGGCCAGCGCGGCCGTGGGCGACGGTCTGGCTAAAAAGATGGCGCGTCTCCTCGTCGGGGAATCGAACCCCGGTCTCCCGCGTGACAGGCGGGGATACTCACCACTATACTAAACGGGGAGGACCGCGACGGCGCTCTCATCGCCACGCCGGGCCCTCTCTGTCGCTCCAGACAGGCCCTGAGCTCTCCCGCCCACCAGGCCGACCTCCGCCACACAAACCCAAAGTTCCCGGACGCCGCCACAATGCCCCTCGCACCAGGACCCGAACCCGCAACCCTGGGCGGTCGCCGCGTCGCCGCCCCTGACCCGCCCGGGCTGTTGAGCCGGGCTCTCCCAGGTGACAGCTTTTCTGCCGCCCCTCGCCCACGCCCGACGCACCCCCACCGCACCCCCGGGACCTGCAGCGACTTTGGCGCCTAGGAGCGTAGCCACGTCCACGCGGTGGACCCGGGCGAGGCCCGCAGCCTCAGCACCCGGACCGCAGACACCTGCTCGGGCGCCCCGTCGCTCCAGGTCCGCTCGGCGCGCGCGCGTGGCACCGGCTGCCAGCCAGGCGAGTGGCCTCGCGGACACACCCGCCGTCAGGATGGCCGAGCGCGTCTAAGGCGCTGCGTTCAGGTCGCAGTCTCCACTGGAGGCGTGGGTTCGAATCCCACTCCTGACAAGGCATATCTTTTGGCAACCCCACCGAGAGAGAGAGAGAGAGAGAGAGAGTGAGAGAGAGAGAGAGAAGAGAGAGAGAGAGAGAGAGAGAGAGAGAG